>NC_056618.1:28571086-28600644 GCF_018340385.1 Cyprinus carpio
TCACCATAGACTGTGACAATAGAAGTCTTGTATGAAACCTATTGTTGCTGATCTTAGATTATAGAAAAAGTCTCCAGAGTCTGTGGTTCTGATGTTTATGAAAGTGTAGAGATCCAGTCTGATTATCTGCCTGCACTCTGTCAGCTTAATCCACTATCATGTGTCCTGGTTTTGCTTTGTGCTTTCCATTTGATTGGGACGTCTACCAGAGTTTTTCAGGTCACTTAATGCCATACTATCAGATCATCTTTCTGTTTTCTTTCAACACCTGTAGTATAGCATTGACAGAATCTCCCTCATCACATGCACATCCTCTGTTTTAACACCAAACATACCTAAGCTGCTGCATGAGTGGTTTCAAGTGTGTATGATGCACATAATTAACATTGTTGTCATTACAGTACTGATAAAACTATTGTCTCTCTCTCTCTCTCTCTCTGTGTTGATGACTTGTGCTGTGTGTGTGTAGTAGTGTGTGTAAATGTGTGAAAGCAGTGTGTGCGCCAAGGATTTTATAATGTTTTTATACTATACTCTCCATGAATCAAATTATACTAACTACTTTAGCCATCCCCTGATCCTGCATAATATTTCAATTAAAGGATAAAGACATACTATGGAAATAAAAAATGAGTTTTCAAAAGGATGTCAGTAGGCTGGGAAACCTTTGTGAGAAAGGTGTAATAGAAAACCAGGAAGAACATACTATAAATCTGTAATATAAAAAAAAAAAAAAAAAAAAAAAATTGAAGAATAAAAAACTGAAATAGCATGTTTTTGTAAAAAAAATTGAAGAATAAAAAAATGAAATTTGATGTTTTTGTAAAACGTGTGGTCTTTCTTTTATTTACAACATCAAAAACAGTGTAATGCTATGATCACACAGTAAACACTGTTTATGATAGGCTCATAAACAAACACAGTGCCCACGCTCTCAGGATAATGACTGAAACCTCCGAGGCATCAATGACAACCTAGAGCAGGTTTTTCTGAAGGGACCAGAGAAAACCTGCTCTACTGTCTATTGTTTGTATTTTAAAACTGATAGTTCTGTCATGATAATGTCATCATGTAACAAAACCCTTGGGTGCATTGAAAATTTCCATCTTCTCTGAAAAAAAAGACAATGATATTCTGAAGTGTGCTTTTCGTGTTGTGTTGATGTCCATACAATGCAAGTCTACAAGAAGACTCAAAAAATTAGCCAGTTTCCCAAAGCATGTCACAGTGCATATATGAAATCTGTGAAATACAGCTTTATTAAATGCACCATCATGGCTGCGAAATAAAGAATCCAGAACCTGAATTTCTCTCATTTACAAATTTAATGGCACACACACACACACACACACACATTTCAGCTCATGTGTTTTGAATCCTAGATCACAAAGTTAATTTAAATCCACCAACCTAGCAGACTGATCAGTGCAGCTCTTAAATTGAAAAAAAGGATTTAAGCTATAAAAATCTAATCTTCATTTGTGAAGATGAAGTAACGATAAGAAAAGCCAAGTCTTGGAAACATTAAGCTATTCATATTTCTCTCAGTTGGACCAGCTCTGCCCAGTTTGAAAATGATGTGGAAGGTTATTTGATTCCCTAGCTGGATGGGTTAGATCTCATGTTACACTGTTTTGAAGACAGCAGCTTCTGACAATAATAAATGTATTGGGAAGAGACAGAATTTCTGAACTTCCTTTGTCCAGGTGAGACGCGTAACAGCCATTTCAGCAATAGGGCATGTCTATCCAATTGGCATACCGCCAAGCATGTGTATGGGTCCAACACTTTTTTTCAGCATTAAGTAAAAGTGAAAGAATGCTTTACAGGTAGATAGCACTGCACACTAACCACTGAAATATGCCCCTGAAACAAGCCTTATACTTAAGTTTCCTTTCTTTAGAAATGAGGCATTTCAAGGAAGAAGAGAAACATTGTGGGTGAACAGGTTCTCGAAATTTAGTCCAGGAAGTGTTTGCTACAATAAACACTGTTTATTGGTCAAGAACTGCTTTTTGAATTGCAATAAGAGTCAAATGTGGTTCAGACCACATATGAAGATATAATACAGATGTGCATTATACAGTGAAATCATTTAAAACTGTAGAGTCAAATAATACCGTTTTAACTTTGTACGGTGGTCTAAAACGACTTTTTAAATAAAAAAAAAAAAAAAAAAATGACTGGCAAATTTAAACCTTACCTATACAACCTTACAAATGTAGAAGCAGTGCAGTATTGATAACATGCCATTGCTCAACAATCATGTGACTATGATAAGCTGCCTGGACAGAGAAGTTATTGTTATGGGGAGTTTGCAACTGCATGTAACAACATATCCTTATTGTTCTATAGTAACCTTTGTACTGGACTTTTAACTGAAAAGTCAATTTATTTACATAATAAAAAGTAATACAGTAGCCACCTATGTCGATGTTTAATCCACTTGAATGTGTTTTTTGTAACTATAGATATGTTATATTAGATGGAATTGTTAGCACACTGACGTCTTGCCTTTACTATCTGAGCTTAGATATCAAGAAGCAATCACTTACGAGAAGTCATTGCTGACATTTTTGGACTTTTTAGTCAGAGAGTCATAACTGCCCATAGGAAAGAAATCAAAAGTGAGATATCTTCAACATCTTAAATATTTCTCCTAGACAGAAATGATGTTAACGAAGTAAAAGTACAGACTGCCCATGTCCATTCAAAAAAAGTACTTAAGTAAGAGTAAAAGTACCCATCTTTAAATATAATCCAAAAGTATTAGTTACCCAAAAAATTTACTCAAGTAAATGTAACTCGTTACTACCCACCTCTGCACAAAGTAATACACACATGCTTTCAATTTCTGTTGGATTCCTGACAGACATTTTGAGAATGTTCAGTAATTGAATGGTTTAGGACAGAAAATTTAGAGTTTTAAATGATAAAGGTTCGTAACAAATGCCAAAGAGTTTTAAGGAAAGTGTTTTAAGCAAAGAGTTTTAAGGAAAGTGCTAAAGCTGTGATCTGATTGGTCATGTGCTCTGGTGGGCGTGGCTACTGTTGCTGCTTTAGTTCAAGACATCAAGATCCAGAAAAGAAAAAGACATAAATCTGTCAAAAAAGCAGCAAAAACGTAGACAGAAACAGGAAGAAACAAAGAAAAGAAACAACACAAAACCCTCTTCTACTGGTTCCTAACTTGTGAGTTTACAATAATTGAATAATTGGTTTATGTATTTATTAACATTATGTCAGGATATATATTTGTTCTGTATGTAATTTTACACGGTAAAAAGGGGACATAGTGAAATTACATTTTGTTTCACTCCATTTAATAGGCTTACAGATAAAAAGATTATGAAATTTACAGTTTTGTTAAAGAGAAAGTTGACTCTAATCATATTGACAAAGTAGTAAAATGTGGTTTTGTTGAACATTCATGAGTTTGTTGATCCTGCAGGCAATGCATTCATCAGCTTTTACAAGCAATTGCATTGGTTTTAGAAGATGTGAACAGACCAGTAAAAGTTGTGCTCTCTAGCTTTTATCTGTGCTCAACATATGTAAATCAAAAGCATAAGGTGAGCCAGCAGAACTTTGAATAAACAAAACTATTTCCGTGTTCCTTTGCACTCTGCTCATCCTAATCTACTCTTACCAAAATGATCATAATGCCCACTGTTTTGAATGTAGAAAAAAAGGAGCATGGCTTGCAGCACTTGTGTTAAAATAAAATAATTTGTTAAACTAATGTCTGTTATTTTTAGGTTTCTGAGGTCGTCAATGGATTCTTTCAGCCAGAGAAGTGACTGGAGCAGATGCGTGACATGAGAATAGAACAGAATAGTCTACTGGAACATCAACTTATTAAAAAAAAAAGAGAGAGAGAGCAAAAAAGAAAAAGAAATATAAACTTTAATATATAAACTACTGTACTATATTTTTCTTATTTTAAATTGTATAATATTACTGGAATGTCATCAATGAAATATATTATTTGTTATGTGTATGTGGGTGGATATTTTATGGTGTAGCATGTGTTTTGTTTTTATGTGTAGAATATATCATAATTGACTCTTCTAAAGCATATATAAAGCATATATACTCATCAAATCTTACTCAATTAATGGGAGTTAAAAGAGTAAAAAGCATGTTTGTTTACATTTACATGGATATTTACATATATTCACTCTGCAGTTTGTTTGACAAAAGGACTTAACAAATGAGGACAAAAAGGAAAATAAATATTTTACAACTCCGATTCCCCAAAAGTTGTAAATGCAATAAAAATCAAGAATCTGTGATTTGTTAATTCTCTTTAACCTTTATTTAACTGATAAAAGTACATAGAAAAGATTTCCAATATTTTCACTAGCCAGTTTAAAATGTATTTTGTAAATTTAAACAAATTTTGATGGCTGCAACACACTCCAAAAAAGTTGGGACAGAGGCATTTACCACTGTGTCACATCAACTTTCCTTTTAATAACAACATTTAATTGTTTGGGAATTGAGGATACTAATTGTTGAAGTTTTGAATTATAATTTTAGTCTAATCTTGCTTTATACAAGACTTAAGCTGCTCAGTAGTCTATGATCATTGCTGTCTGATTCTCCATTTCATCAGGGGTCATATATTTTTGATAGGAAACAGATCTGCTGGCCAGTCAATCACATCCACATGTGTCTATGAAACCATGCTGTGGTAGCACATGCAGAATGAGACCTGGCATTGCCTTGATCTAATAACCATGGACTTCCCAGGAAAGACGTCATCATGATGGCAGAATATGTATATACTGTACAATCCCAATATATGCCTCCATGTTAATGGTACCTTCTCACATTTGCCAGTCACCCATGCCGTTTGCTCTGCTGCACCCCCATAGACGTTTGCTTTAGCTTCTGTCGCTGATGAAATTGGTTTTTCTTCTTTTGCTTTTGGAATTTGGATTTTGATTTTTGTTTTTGGAGATGAGAATTTTGTAATTTTTTCTTACCAAGAACAAGTTGAACTGTCAACTCATTTTTGACTATATGAGATGAGCTTGGGCCCAGAGAACCCAGCGGCATTCACTGCATAGAACTGATGTATAGGTTTCTACTTGGGTAACAGAGATTCAGGTTTCATTGCATAATGCAGAAGCTGATTGTGCTAAGTGACAGTGGTTTTCCGAAGTGCTCTTGAGCCCATGTGGCCATATTTAACACTGCAGCATGATGGTTTCTCATGCAATGCCATCTGAGAGCTAAGGTCACACACATTCACCTTAGGTTTCCTGCCTTGTCCTACACAGACTGTAATTTTCTGGATTCCCTGAATCTTTTCACAATGTTATGTATGGTAGTTGGTGAAAGACCTAAATTCTTTGTGATTTTGCATTGAGAAATGTGATTTTTGATTTTTTTGACACTTCTCTCATGAAATTTGGCACAAAGCAATGAGCCATCCTGGTTTGCTTGCAAAGACTGAGATTCTCTTTATATATCCAAACCTGAATCCCTCACCTATTATTAATTCACCTGCTAAGTGTGAACTGTTGGTCTGAAACATACATTTTCACACAAACTGACGACCAAACGTAACTTTTAGATGCTATTTTTTTTTTTTAGCTCAACTTTCACAGATTTGAACACTCAGAATTGTAGGATATCAGAGGCAGTGAAGGATACATCTATGCTGCCTTCAAAAATCGATCAGATGAAGGTATCTCAGGAGACAGGAAGTGAAGCTAACATTGAATTTGGGTGTGCCTTGATGCCTTCCTACCTTATGCTGGGTATACACCTTGTTGTACTTGTTGTACTAAACTGTTGTAACTTAATACAGTGTGGCTCTGCCCACCAGAGGTCAGTCCACGTGATCTTTTTCTCCACAACTTGCTTCCATCTCGCCCAGGCACCTTGCTGTCTCATTCCCAATGCTCTGCTGGTCCTCTCCTCCTCCACGGCTGCTCTCACCTCATGCTGGACCAATTGCCTCCTCTCCCTTCCCTGAGCCTTGTCAAAACGGGGAGGCTCCTATTCCAGCCCTTTCTCTGGCCACTGTACCCAGCAGGACTCCATGACGTAGCCATGATTCTGCTTGATCCACTGCAGCCTCTGCTCTCCACTTCCTGCCGGTCCTGACTGCTACCCCTGCTCCGGAGACCTTGGGGTCTGATGACTCACGGAGTTGCAGGATCTCTCTTGCACGTGAGACTTTGAACTCCTCCTGAATGGATTTTAAGGGGAGTGTAAGCTTGCCGGAGTTCCCATATAGGGCAGGGTTTCCCACACATTGATTTATTTGTGGCTGGCCGCCACAATATCAAAACTGACCGCCACAAATAGATTTTCCAAAAGGCTTTGGCTTCATTGAATAAACATGAGCATTGCACGTTCCAAAATCAAAACTGGTGCGGGTGTTTTTATATCACTGTCTTTCAGAAGGAAACCGACTGTTTTAGAAAATTTTCGCTTTAATTTTCATTTCACCTTGCATGTAATGCTTGATAAGGCAGCGTTTGTGAGCTCAGCGCTGCTTTACAGCCATTACCAGAGAAACCTCTGTCTTTCCTGCTCTTAAACGCCTCCTGCTGGCAGAAAATTAATTTGCATATATATGTATATATGGGGGCGGGGGAGTGCCGCCACAAATAGAGTATAAGGCTGTGGGAAACACTGTAGGGCGATGCTGCTCAAGCTCCTTGGCAGTCGTAACCATCTCCTCAGGTAGCCGCTAACTCTTCTTTCCAGATCTGAGATCATAGTGATCAGAAACTCATAGTGGAGCAATGGCCACATTATCCTTGGCAGAAACCCATGTTGATAAATACATGCCTTGAATTTTCCTGGAAGGCCTACCTTGTCAACGTCCTTGTGCCATCCTTCCAGCTCCTCACAAGTGCTCTTGATGGAGGCTGTGTCCCTGAGGCTGCTATCAAAGAACTTCCCCAAGCTCTTGTTCAGCTTCTCGTAGATGGTAGGAATTGGTGTTTCTGCGATGGAGAATCGAAACTTGTCTACCACTCTGCCCTTTTTTAAGACAAAGGATCTTGATTTTGCTGGCTTAAATGTGATCTTTTTTAAGATATAGGATTTTATAGCTCCGGGATGATTTATCTGCCTCCAGGCACTGACTCGGAGGTCACTGTCAAGATCACTGAGGTGGTGCAGCCTGTGATGATTCCCACCTCCAATCTGTGCCAGTCTGATGTTATTGATCCTGTGGAGGCTCTCAGGCTGAAATCGCTGTAATAGTCCAGGATGAGTTCTCTTACAATGGCTGGGACATGGTGCCTCTCTAGGGTTTCAAGGACCAGTTTGTGGGGCATTGAGCTGTAGGCATTGGTCAGATCTGGCCACAGCACCACTAGGTCTCCCCTGTTCTCCCTTTGCATCTCTGAGGTGGTGTGTGTCCATGCCTGTGTGCTCTAAACACCCTGGTGTGCCCGGGATGCCACCTTTCTGCACAGAAGTGTCTATATACCCATTCTTGAGGAAGAACTCGTTCAGTCGCTTAGCTACAATGCTGAAGAAAATCTTCCCTTCCACACTGAGCAGTGAGATGATATGGAACTGGCTGTTGTTATTGGAGTCTTCCCTTTTTTTGGGATCCACACTCCTACTGCAACTCGCCACTTCTGTGCTGCTTTTCCTCTTCTCCAAATAACCTTCAACATCTTCCAAAGCCAGTGCAGTAGCTTGGGACAGTGCTTGTAGACCTCGTAGGGTTTTCCGCTTGGTCCTGGTGCAGACCTTGACCTTGCTTTCTGCACCATTTCCTGAACTTCTTTCAGGAGTGGCTCCCTCAGATGGAAGGCTTCCGTCGGCTCTGGTGGTGTTATCACAGCCTTGCACTGCCCTAGCTCCTGGTCTCACATAGGGTCCCTGAAGGTGTCTTGGAGGTATTGGTCAACTTCTTCCCCTTTGTACAGGCCAGTCGTCCACTGCGTTTCGTCCACTGCGTTGATGAAAGTGGCCCGCTTCCTGGCCCTTTGCTTCCTTTGTCTCCTGTGATGTTCGGCTGTGCGTAGAATTAGGAGCCTCTTACTGAGCATTTGCGGGGGTTCTGCCAGTGCTGCCCTTTCCTCTTCACTGGCTTCCTTGTGATGTTTCTTTAAGGTTTTCAGCTCTTTCCTGATGTTATGGATCTTGACTGCCCTCTGGTTCTTTATGTAAGGCTTCTTCACTCCCCTCTCCTCCTCCACACCAAACCTTTCTGCCACCATACTCACTATGATGGTCATCATAGTCTGCTGTCTCTGCCACCATACTCACTATGATGGTCGTCATAGTCTGCTGTCTCTTCTCAACATCCCCTTTGGCTGTTGCTTCCAACACCTTGTCTACATCCTCATCAAACTTCTGCCACTCTGTCTCACCAGGTGCTAGACCTGTGCATTGTGATGCTTGCTGTTGCTCATTGCATTTCATCCTTGTTTGTTGGATCTTAAGGCCCTTCTCATTCTTGCAGATCTTTCCACACAAGCATTCTCTGATCATCGTCAACGTTTGCTGATGGTTGTTAACCTTTAATCTGTCCGGCTGGGGTGCTCATCCTCCCCACCTCTCGGGCTCCCCTGGGGGTATACTTCCTGTCTTTGTCTTCTTTGGTTCCTCCTCCACAGGAGGTGCGGTTAGGGGTGCTAATTCGTGCTGCCCCGGTTGCCATCTTCCAGAGCTGCCAACTGTCTCTCCAGCTGTCACCAACCTGTTCTTGGTCGTTCAACCAGCCTTTCCTCGTAGTCACTGGTTTCTCCAGTCTGACCATAGTAAAGATACATCTTCTGATGCAAAGCTAGGGCACATCATCGATGATGTTACCAGTGGTCATCGGGTGTTTCTGGTCTTTCGAACATCAGACACCCTCGCACAGGCGACCCAGCTGAGGTTGATCAGGACTACAGATAGCGCTTCCATTTTGTTCAAAGATGTTGCATCTGATTTGTTATGAGCATTAGTGACAGTATCATCAGCCAATCAAAAGAATCCAAACAACTATATACGGGTGAGGGCTAACTGTTGTGAACACAAGAGGTCCTAGTGGAAATATTACAGATGGGTAATGCCATATTACAGATGAGTTTTTGTCCCAAGTACTGGAATTATCAAATTCAGCCCTCAATTTAATAAATACAAGAACTTTTGCCTAAGACCACCTAACAAATGAATCCAATCACATTCTTAAGACCCCTACCTTTTGCCATTTGTTTCACTGGCTATTTCAGTAAATCTAAACACAATACTTACATTTATAAGCGTATTTGTTGGCCGCCACAGAACCATCTCCTGCTATTTTGTTTGAATAAAAATCCCGTCGCCACTGTAGCGCTATGAATTCTGGGATAGGATAGGCTGCGAAGGATCCATCTGAGGTGCATTCCAAGCAGGATATATTGCACTCCGAAGTGAAAGCAATCATGGCTGCCATATTGAAGGGTTGTTCTAAACCGAAGTGCTCAAAACTGTCCACTTCAAAGGGCCCTTCGGAATGAAGGATTTCGAAGGGTACAACTGATTGACACTTCGGGCTTCCCATGATCCTTTGCGCAGATTCTTTGCATGATGACGGCACCTCTGTGTGGACGTGTGGTTATGACACAGAAGGGCACTTCAAAGAAATAGTTGTTTGGTCCCCTACACCCTTCAAACCTTGAAGCTCTCACTCGGACGGTAAACCTTTGAAGGGATTAGGGGCATAGGGATGAGCAGCTTCTGAATGGAACGCAGGGTTGATGTATCCTTCATTTGCCGGATAAACAGAGGGTGCATTTGAAGTCACCTTCCCTTCTGAATGGCTTCAGATCTCGCTGTGGTGACGCAATCGGCCTTCAAATCCAGCCTTCGTAGGATGCGGTCACTGAATTGGCACAGCCTTCGTTGCACTGCCGTGACGTAATCGGCCTTCAAATAGGTCTTTCGAAGGACGTAGCCTATGTGTGTGTGTGATTTACTGCAGGTGAGTCCAATCAGTGCAATGGAGCATGGGAAATGTAGTCCAGGGTGACGTGCAACAGTCCATGTGGTGTCAGAGAGGCGACCTCTGGTGGTGAGCAGGACGGAAGACCACGGCCCGTATTCGTGACAGAAACTGTTATTGTCATTTTGCAATTTAGATTTTGGCTCTTATTCAGACTGTTACTCTGGTGTTTGGTCTGATCAGTGTTGTTCTGGTCACTGGGATGACAGGTGTGTTGGATTTTGACTTATTACAATTTAATGTAGCATGAAGCAAACAAGGCTTGTTTCCTGTATGCAAATAAAGTTGTTTTTAATGTATTTTAAATGCATTCTTAGGCCAAGGAACATAAATTTAGGCTACAGTGTTACATATTTTCCCAATTTGTCCCACACTAAAATAAGATATACCAAATATAAACAAAAATCGCAAAACTGCATGCACAGTTCCTCCTTTAAATTCAATTTCACACTTTTTGCAAAACTCTAATTAAATAACTCTGTACTCTCTTTAGTCCCTTTGGAAAGCAATGTCAAGCTGATGCAAACAACTACTCGAAACATCCACTTTTTCAAATTCCCACCAAAATGTACTGCAATCACGGTTTAAAAAAAAAAATCTGAAACCAAAATTTAAAAACACAAGTAAAAATATATTGCACAAAATTAAACAATTAAAACAATGGTTATGAATTTAAACACATTTAAAATCATATTGCACAAAGCCCACAGCTTTGTCACTCTTTGTTTAGAGAGGTACACAGAGCAGAAGTGTTAACACTCCACAGTGATTGTGACCCAAGTAAAAAGAGTGTCTTACTCAAGTATGTTGAAGCATTGCTCTGTAAGTAGTCAAAAACATTTCCATAGTTCAAGTTAGGACTTGGTTATACCCAGAGGTGGAAAGTAACGAATTACATTTACTCGCGTTACGAGTAGCTTTTTTGTGCACTTCTACTTTTTAAAGTAATTTTTCAAAATCTGTAATTTTACTTTTACTTAAGTATATTTTGTTTGAAGTATTGTACTTCGCTACATTTTAAAACACATTAATTACTGTTTAATTTTTAAAAAAAAAAAAAAAAAAAATCGCTCCCTGGAAACTCCTACGTCAGTAAATAATGGGCAGGAGAGCAAACTGGCGCTAAAATCCGAGAAAGTGCAGACGGACAAAACAGGCTTAGTGGTGCAGATACGCCTGAAAACGCGAAACCCGTCATATTCTGAAGTTGAACTCAGAAGGTAATGAAGTGAACCCCCTGGCCCATATTTATGCTTTATTAAGCAGTGCAAGCTGTGCTTGCCTAGGAAGACAAACTAGCAGCTAATAAAAATCTCGACGAAGACGTCAACCCTTCGCAAGCATGTAACGTTAGAGGTAAGCTAAATAATTGCATCGTTGCATTGGTGGTTAAAATGAAGCTTTGACATTTTTGCAAGAGGTTTTGCACAAATTAGCCAAAAAGAACCGATATAAAGTTGGTTCGACGTTTGACGTTTGAAATTTTGTCAGAGATTCAGCCTCAGAAATCTTCAATAATTCTTTAACGATTTAGCACAATGACAAGAAACATATTGTGTAGTAATTGTTTTCAAATGTAGAAGAGAACACACATTGTGTTTTATTGGTTTTAATCTGCCTTAAGGAATTATAACTGATAGACTTTATAATGTAAAAGTGCAGGAAAGGGACTGTCTGCAAAGTGCAAAACGAAGAGAAAAAAGCACAATTATTCCATCTAAATGCTTCACTTGTGAAATGTATAAATAATAAATCTCGAATCAAATGGGTGTGTCTTATTATTTATTCATAAAAGAACATTTAGCTGTTGGTTTTATTCACAGAACTGTGGCACAACAAAAGTTATTGAAATGGAACATGTGAAGAAAAAGCTTGCAAAGCTTACAGATTGTGCATTTACCCGCCCCCTAGAGGAAGAATGCCTTGGTCTTGACCAATTTTGCATCAGAAGTTAAATCAATTATTTAGAATGCACTTAGGTTGATATGTCAAATTTAAATGGTGTGTCGTGTTCTTGTACAAACAAACTTACAGCCATCTTTACTATCATAGGTAAAGCAGGATGGCATAACTATTGAATTAAATTTGAATGCCGTTAACACACTAAGTTTAACAAACATACAGTCTTCCATCCACTCCACATGGCGTGTCTTGTTTACTGGTTGTCGAGAAAGAATATTTTGGATGGGGGGGGGGTGGGGGGGTGGGTGAGGGGGGGGGGGGGGGTGTCGCGAGAAGCGGATTAGGGAGCATGAGACACACACTATTGGAAGGATATAGAACCTGTATCATAATTTAGTTTCCAAATACATACAATCTTATCTTCTTTTTACTACAAAGCTGGTGTCCTTGTGACAGATTTCTTATGGAACATTGTCCAGTACGTTGCTCAAATCGTCAAAAGTGATGCAGAAGTAAAAGCTAGTGACGTTTCAAAATCGAAGGCAAAGCCGTCCAAATAGTCGCCCAGTATTACGGGGGGGCCCTAGAGAGGAGATAGCGCAGTGTTTTTTGATGAGTTTCAAATTTTGACGTTTGCATTCAATGCCAAAGCTTTAAAATCTTCCTTTTTCTCTCTTTTTTCAATGGTGTCTTCTACATGGATTGAATACATTTCGGTGGAGGTTTTTACTACTACTTGGGTAGTCGGATAGTGCGAGTGATTTACATGCACATCTGTTAATAAATTATTTAAAATGCAGGTAATTGTTTCTTGTTCTCACACAACATCGTAAAACCTGGTCTTGTAACTGGGGTTATGAGCTAGAACTTGTTTGATGGTGGTTGTAGCTATTGCAGTGGAATCAAACACATACTTTCGTCGGTGGTGGTGGGGTGGTTAAATTCAGTATCTAAAGATATGACCAGTCCTCGATCGCGCATTGTATGAGGGGTGTCTCGGGTCTACAATTATAGTAACTGTGAATTTTGCCGCTGTCTTGTCCACTACGTCGTATTTCTATGCCTTTTTAACATACTAGTAGCCTGTGCACCAAAAACGCTCTGTACAGCCATCCCTTCACTAGAGTCTCCAGCTATCAATAGATGGGCTTTTCTTTGTGGGCCGACAGTTTGTTCTAACTAGTATTACACTCCTAGATATGAAGTGGTGGCAAAATTGAAGTTACACACTACTATTTTCACCACTAAAATGGTTTTTAAGTCAGTTATTTCTATCGTTGTAACATTTCCATTGCGGTTATACAGTCGTAGGAACATATCAGTTTACATGCCCAAGCATTCTAATTGTTCCATTATGTAGTAATATCCGTTTTCAGTGAGTATTTTCTGGATCTGATCACATTCTCACCTCGTCTAGTGAATGATCACAAACGGATGGATGAACCACATGCGATCCCTTGGGCATGGACCCCAATGGATTATCTAGACTCACCATCTCATCTTGAATTTTAGTTCCTTTATGGCAATCTTAATGTTTGCAACCGTAACCTGGCTCTTAACACATAATGTCTAAAAACAAGCCCACAGCTATGAGTAAAGTACATTTTACACACACCACCTTTATTAAGCTGTGTCTGAAAACATAGTTGGTAGCGATATGGCCTATGGGTACAAACACAAACAGTCGAACTGATTAGTGTAATCCACTAACAAGGAACGAGCATACACCCGTGTAATTGTAGATTATGTACTGACATATGTAGCTGTGTGTCCAGTAATAGCATACGAAGAGATTTAGCTACGACTTGACCTCTATCCGGTGTTACACGTAACTTACCACACTAAAATTAATTGTACGTTAACAATTTCTCACCCGATAAACTTGTAGCCTACATAAAGAGGCTCACATAGTCTTGTCATTATGTAAGAGTCATTTTTCTAAATTTGCCAAGTACCACATCTCAGTACAACTCCTCACATGATAGCTCACTAGCTGTTGGACTTCATGAAATTAATATCTTTCTTCAAATATATGCACAGCAGCGCACTGTTTATGTTGAAGTATTTCCCAGAGAGCGCATGCGTAACCTGCAAACGCCAATAAAAAACTCACGCAATCATTTCAGTGAGACTCCCTTAATCCCCCTCTGATCGGCCTTGCATGCATAACTCAGCAGATAATAAATATCAAGGTGGGATTGGTTGTCTTATGCGCACACTGGTAGTTCCGCGTTACGCTCTCGGTCTACAGCGCCAGCCAAAGCCGAAATGCGATACCAAATTATAGGAGGTACGAGAAGGCTCATTGTATTTACTGTCTTTGGTAGCTGCCATTCAAATCCACATGTTCCTGCATCTAAAATCCAGTGGGTACGTAGAGTACCTCTGTTTGACGTTTAGCTGTTCCGTGGATTGAGCAGTCAGACGCCTTGGCTGAAGCACCCTCTAATTCAAATGCCGTCCTGGGCATCGTGCCCGATAGTGTACCCTGTGAGTTTGTATGAACAATTCCGTGAGAACTGTTACTAATATCCACAAGTAACAACAGTAGTGTCTCATTTAGCACGGCGCACAAATGCACAAAGAAAACACAACTACACATAAAAGCTATATATTTAATGGAAAGAATTAAGAAACAAAAAAACTGATTACAAATTTAATTTCAATTCAACTAGCAGTGTTATCCTGGCATAACAAATTGTGAAAAGTAAATACCTTGCCACGGAATGTGGGCGATGTTTAGGCCCAGGTACTGTACGAACAGTCCTTGTGGTATTGAAATAGGCATCTCTTTATTGCTTTGAACATGAATGTAGGACGTATTAATGTCACACTCAGTCAGACCACCTTGCCCTATCTTCCTCTAGGGGCCAGTAAACACTGGAGACTACCTCTATGGCAGGCTTTGGCCTTCCGTCGATTGTGGTGTGAAACGTCACTAGCGTAATCACTTCTGCCAATTGCTAGTTTTGCACGATAACGAACTACTGTCAAAATATGTTTCCTTAGACATCGGGAATCAAGACTACAACCTTGGCTGCTGAGACATATCAGGATTCAGTATTATATTTTGAAACTATATTAATGTGTCGTGTTCATGTTCAATAGGGTGTGGCTCCTCACATATATACCTGCAGCTAAAAACACCATCCAAAATGTTTTCCTTACCTCGGGAACCAGGTACAACCAAAAGACCACCTTTTGAGCTTTCTTTTTGATCAAATGCAACTTGCATTGCTGCGTTTTACAAGACTTATTAACAGATTTGACAATTATCTTCAAATAGCATGAGTCCTGACATAACCAATGAGAGTAACAACCTTTCAACGTGAAAAGGGCTTTTTTAGGCACTCGGAAGCAAGATCCCAACGTTTTGAAGTGTAGAATATGCGAGCCTTTATACATTTTGAAATGAATGTCCTTGGGAAACACTAGTGCAAAATTGTACCAACTTCACGATCAAACATCACATTGCGCTAGTCCTTCACGCTGAGGTGGTGCCGTGATACTGGGAGACATCTTTGGAGTGGGCGGCTGTGCCGTACAAAATAGATTTTATGAAAGTGGGGGGTGTGAAGTCGTCTGGGAAGTGAGTGGTGTACTGTCTGGGCAGTCTCACTTTTTGACAATGAAAACTACTGCAAAAATGTCCTAAACGAAATCCGACAAGACACGAGCGCTTTGAAGCTGAGATAGAAAACGGTTATTTATTTGAATCTAAATGAGGGAATGGTTTTCATTTTCAATAGTGTGGTTTCTGTTCGTCGTTCTTTGGCTGAACACCCTTCTTACCATCAAATGTTGTCTAGCCCTAATTCCTGTAACAAGACACTGCGTTACCATTGAAGTTGTGTAATAAAACTGTCGTGGTCCATAAATCAATTTATAAAAGGTGTAGCGCAAGTCGACGCACTGCAACAACAACTCTTTCTTTTCTTTTGCCTCAGCCGTTGTTCTTCTTTGTTAATCTTTATACCGAGCGAGTTTCTGTTTATAGTTCTTCGCGACCTTAAAACAAATATAAAAAAATCTTCTTATGAAAACAGTAAGAAGACACGCACCATGAGGTTGATACAGGAGAGTGTATTATTTTAAATTAATTTCTTTATTGGTTTTAATTTCAATAGCGTGTACTTATTTGGTCTCATACTACTGTTAATTATAACTAAAAAAAAAAAAAAAGGACCTGGAATCAGCCTACTGCATAACCACCTGGATTATGGACTACTAATGCTTTTAATGTTGTTTTTTTTTTATTAATATATTTATTAATAGTAATAATATAATAATAACTACTTATCACATATCTTGTTTACAATATTTTTATTTAAATTCAAGTGAGCATTGTAAGTGTTTGTCTTTAGATCTTTCAAAGACCTTGGGGAGCACAAATTGCTCTTGTTTTTGTTAATTATAAAAAACATTCCGGTGGTAAAATTTTTTTGTTTTATCATTTTCATGTACTTTGTAGACGGTCCCTAGCTGGCTCCTAGCGCTAGCTAGGCGCGCCAGAACTTTTTATGTGTTGCAACAAATCGAGGAGAATTAAAATAATAAAACTTCGATGTATGTGTGTTCAGATCTACGTTCTATTGCTTTCCAGATAAGCCATTTTTATACAATTATACTCATCCACTAAGAATTTATTGATTTTTTTCGCGGGTGAATATCTGTCTAATATCCAATGTCAAACATCGAACCAACTTTATATCGGTTGTTTACTCAGTCGTGTCCACTTTGTAAATTACCATAACTCGTTCCCTTTTAAATATAAAAAGAGTTAAAGATTATTAAAATATGGACACGATTAACTAAATTAACGTAGTTTAATGCAAAGAAAATGGCAAGGTGAACTGTGATTGATGCAGTCTGTTTTTAATGAGTTTGATTTGGTTTAATATAGTGATGATGTTTTCGTTTAAGTTTTTTTCTTTTTCCTTTTTTTTTTTTTTTTTTTACACAAGTTGTGTGTGATCTTTCTGCACAACGTCTGAACAGCCCCCAAAAAAGTACAACTCAAAGATAGCCACTGGTTCTGTAGTGTTTAAAAAATCCTCATTCGTTTCATCAAATTTTAATTATGTGAAATTAATTATGTGAATGCAAATACTAAATAAACTTCTTTTAGTTTAAAAATTTGCTGTTAACCAATTTATTTCTGTCTGCTTCTTCTTAATTGCAGAATATTTATCACGCGGCATCCAGTCCTTCGCCGGCTGTCTTTGCTGTAAACTGGTTGAAAGGGACAGAAGTGAGAAACTTATTTACCCCTCGCTTTGATAAAAACTGTTTTGAAAAAATAATTTTACATTTAGAAATTTCTAGAATTTCTGTTTCAGGTTTTTATTAGTTTAAAAACTTTTCCAAATTCCCTTGGCCAAGAGTTTTTCTTTGTTTGGGGGTGGGGTCAGGGCTTAGTTAACAGGTTTTATGTGTAACTGCAGTCTGTTAGTCATGTTTTGATACTGAGATTAATAAGCATTCATATCTATGCATAGAACTGCTAATGTTGGAGTTGTAATGTGTTTAATATGCCATTGAACATGGATGTTTACTATTGCTTAAGCTGTTTAAACTATTTTAAAGTGATCTTAAGCATCATAGGTTTCTGTGTGCTGGCTATTTCTTGCATGATTTGTTCCTAATAAAAGACTCTTAACTACACATTGTCATGGTATTATTTTGTGACATTATAACAGAAAAATTAAATTACATTTAAATTAATTACCAGCACTGCATAAAACATGTAAATGTATTTAAAAAGAACAACTGATTTTACTTAATTATATCAGATTTGTAAGTGAAATTTACTCAATAAAATTTAACAGGTCAAGTTACATGAACTTATTCGTTTTTTTTATTTTTACTTAATTTAGTTAAGTAGATTTACTTAATTTCCAAATGTAATAAATTTACTTGAAAAATGCTCGTGCAAAAACTTGCCAAATAAAAATTAAGTAAATTTACTGATTGTTTTTTTCAGTGTACTGGTCATAACCGCTGGTTATTGTCTCAGCTTTAATTAAGTTGTACGTAGTTATATTAACTATCGGGGGCTAGGCAAATAGTACTAGCATAACCGCTGACTATTGTTTGAGTTTTATTCAAGTTGCACGTAGTTATTTTAACTATTGGGGGCTAGACAAAAATACTGTTGAAATATTAACATATTTCATAGTACTAGCATAAGCGCTGATTATTGTTTTAAGCTTTAACTAAGTTGTACATGGGTAACTGTAGGGGACTAAACAGATCTACTATTTAAAGAATGGTAAGCATGGGCGACCTAATAAATAGTATTAGTCATAACCTCTGAATAATGATCAGACTGGAGAGTTTGTGATCATGGGGCACATGTAGAACAGTTATCATGAGGCACCCTGAGCGACAGATTCCTAATGAACGAGTAAATATGAAGTAAAGAGTTAACTAGAATAATCAAATGTCAGAATAAGAGTAATAATTAAAGACAGACAAACAAGCAATTTGCCTATACTGACAAGTACTTATTACAACAAAGAGAAATATGAGCAATATGAAATGCCTAAAATAGTCTTACAGACAACAAAGGCAACAAAATAAAGGCTACGTTTTGTAATTTATTTGTACATGTTAGCCAGCTATCTAGCTAGTTAGTCTAATTAGCATACCCATAACTTTCATTTTAATTTTGTGCATACGTACAGTGGAAAATAACATACTTAAACTTAATTATTCCATTTTATGACTGCTAGATTATAGTCCTATATGGTGTTTTTCAAAAGACATTTAGACACTTTTTGGTGAATTAAAAGCAAGCAGCTATGTAACTGATATTAAAACAACATTACAGAAACGTATTTATTTTATTTTAAAGAAAATAAAGTAAAATTAAATAAGCAGTTAACTCAAGCAAAAATGTTTCACGTTGTCAGTGTTGTCAGTTAGGAGGTTCTAAAACGTCTATTTCAAAATACTAGCCTACATAAACATCACTGGCTAATAAACAGGCATTAACTTGTGATTTTTATCTCTATATTGATATTTTTTTGTCATTGTTTTCGAGTCGCTTCCTGCCTTGTGCCCCTGATAAATTTCTTTTTTCACTCATTTTTTAGAAATGATACTTTAAGAGAACATAAATGGCAAAACTATTTTAACTGCGTGCGCCATTTATTATTAATGCATTATGATGATCCACCATGAGCAATGCTTCTCTGCACGTCTCCTTGTGTTCATCATTAGTTTCTGACATAACTTTTTTCCTTTTCAGCCATATATCTGGTGAGCTTCTAGCATTCACAATGTTCTTCATCATCTGAAACCAAACCACACTGTAGTTTGGTTAGTTGATATTCAAATAAAAATATATAACTCTTTTTTGATTATTTGTATTTATTCAATATTTCATTAGTTTCCTTATTCATTTATCTTATCATTTACCTTATTAACCAATTGATTAATTTCAATCAATGATTATTAATTATCATCTTGTAATTTAGATTTTGTCTCCATTCAGACTGTTTCTCTGGTGTTTGGTCTGATCTGTGTTGTTCTGGTCTTTGGGATGTTTGGTGAGTTGGATTCTGACTTATTACAATTAGCATGACTCCACATGTAAAACATGATATGTACTTGTACAATTATCATAATGCTATTTTCCCATAGGTACATTAAGTAGTTTTTAATATTCTTAATATATTCTTTGGCCTATGAAAGGTTTTTGCTGATGGAAGTAAGAAACGCCCACAACGCCCTGAAGATACAGACCTACAGAAGCTTCTTATGAGTCTCGAACAGACTGAAGACTCAACACAAACACTGATACATTATGTGCAAGTGTGATTAATATGAGTTATTCATTTCCAGAATAATGGAATAAAAATAAAAATATTTTTGTGAGAAAAAACAAAAACAAAAAAACAATCACTTGTGATTTCCATTTACGGCTTACTGTTTTGCAATGCATATATTTGACATAAATATATAATCCTGAATAATAATAATGCCAAAATGTGGTAATATATTTAGTTTATTTAGTTTGATACAATTCTGCTGATTACAACAAGCTGATTATCAATGTATGAATACAGTGCATTGTATACAGTTATATTTGTACACAATTTTATACTAATAATATGTAAAAAGTCAAGGTGGGATACCAACAAAGACCACTTGGAGACACTAAGAGACCACTTTATGTATGATACAGGCCTCTTCAACTCCAAACAATCCAAAGAAGCATAGATTTAGGCTACAGTGTTACATACTTTCCTAATTTGTCCCACATTAAAACAGGATCTTAAATCACAAACAGAAAAACCTGAAACTCTTTTACCAAATCCCTAAACAAAGTCTGCAAAATTGCAGGCACAGTTCCTCCTTTATATTTGATTAAAACTTTATATTTGACTCTAAAACTCTACATTACTGTAGGCAAAAAATGTAAAATTAAATTCTCTTTAGTCACTTTGGAAAGCAATGTCAAGCTGATGAAAACAACTGCTGGAAACACACACTTATGGGGATTAAATCCCCACCAAATGTATTGCAATCACGGATAAAAAATAAATAAATAACTTATTTTGTTGCTTTGGAGGGTAAATTGCAATCACGGATAAAAAATAAATAAATAACTGTGATTGCGTAAAACCAAAATAAATAAAAAAAATGCAAGTAAAAATTTGTTTAATAATATTAGTAAATAAGGAATGTATTGTTGCTTAAGAAAGTAAAGAATGAATGAATGATTTAAAAATTTTTAAAATTTTATTATAATATTACACAAAGGCCACAGCTTTGTCACTCTTTATCAGAGAGGTACACAGATCAGAAGTGTTACACAGTGATTGTGACCCAAGTAAAGAGAGTGTCTTACTCAAGTATGTTGAAACATTTGTTCTGTAAGTAGTGCAAAAACATTTTCATAAAGCTAAAATGAGTGCTCCCTCCACAGGTGTGCTTGAAAAGTTTACACCCACTCTGCTAAAAACACTAAATATAAAATTACATATACATTTTATAAAATGAATAACACCATGAAAACACAGTAAAACTGGTGACTGGACACCACTTCTCTGTCATATACACATTCAGTAAAAAGAGAGAGACTGATGAGATAATACTGATAAAAATACTGTGTGTGTGTTGATTCCTGAGTATTGCAGACAGAAATCAAGATTCAGCCTGAGACTCATGATCACAACAGCAATGAACCTGTCATGTTTGTTATTTTTTATACAGGAAATGTTCTACTGTAAAAACTGGTTAACTGTAAGTTTATTATATATATATAAGATTTAGCATATATATATATATATATATATATATATATATATATATATATATATATATATATATATATATATCATAATTTTAGTGTAAAACATGCAGAATAACATAAAATTTACAGTTTAATACTTCTAGATAAAGTCTCACCAGACCTAAGTCTTTTGTATGATAATTGTGATATATCCAAAATACTAATTCTTCAGCCAGCAGAAAGATACTGAGAGAAATGACAAATGGAGATATTTTCTTACCTCTAACTAAAGAGAGTACAGCATAGCTATACATGTCTATACGAATATAAAGAAAATATAGAAAGATAGGTTATATAAAAGTAGCCAAATATAGAGTAAATATATAAAGGTAAGTAATATAAAATGATAGGATTATAATAAATGGTCTGGTGGGATAGTTTATAGCCCACATCACACCTCTCTTTATTTCTATACACTGTCAACCGGTTGCGACTCACAACATGTTCACAATATTAATGCTTGAATACAGATCAGCCTCAGGCTGCGCACTCTTCTACTTCTACTCACTCTTACGAGACAATATTCCCTCCTGAAACCTAATATCTGTAAGTGTAGGACTTACTTTTATTCAGTTCAGCGTTACGTTATTGAGAGGCACACAATCACTTTCCAGAAAACTGTTCCTTGCTGGTGGAATGATCTTCACAGCCCCATCCATAATGCCTTATCCCTGACAATATTCAAAAGACTGCTGAAAACTAATCTCTCCCATGAGCACTATGACTGTGCATTAATGCTTTCCCTTTTTTTTTTAATTTTGTTATTTTCTAAATGATGTCTGAAACTTTGTATTATGCGCACTTTATTTGCCTCTTTATGATGAATCACTTGTTGTATTTCAAATAAAAGCATCTGCTAAATGAATAAGTGCACATTACAGTATTTTCTGTTTTAGAATGATTTAATGTTCATCTATTAATGAGTTCTGGCTATGGTTTCTGGTGAGGACATGTATTTTGTGATGATTTGTTTTATGTTGTTTTTTTTTTTTTCAGCTTTAGTATTATTATTGTTGTCAATACAGTACACTGCTTTATCTCACATTACATACAGTTTTTGTTTGTTTGTTTGTTTGTTTTTTCAGTCTCCTGGACTAATTTCTCAATACTTAGGTCACTTTTTTAAAACTCTTCACACAGTGAGCGCAACAACAGTCTTTGTGGGTTAAACTGTGCATTATTATCAATGCTTTGGCACAAAAAGCATCCAGTGACTACATCTTTCATATTACATTAATTCCTTTTTAACTCGGACATTAAAACCTACAGGCCAACTTACAGGTTTACATACTCTCTTTTTTTTATACTTAAGTTCAAAACCTTACATAAGTCAAAACTGAAAGAAACAGCAATTTGAAAGCAATAAAGATATTCGAAAAAAAGAAATGTATAATATTGCCGGTTTTTACCAGTATTTTTTATAGGTCATCTATAATAGAGAGAGCTTTAACATTTTCAGTGCATGCTGGTATTTGCACCACTGTGCAGAAGGTTTAGATGGGCTATGCAGATTAATGAGGATGTGAAAAACAACAAATTAATATCTACAGATGATATGCAGATGTTTCTAGGGGCCTGTGCAGATGACGTCGAGTCATAGTGAGCGATGACTAAAACTCCTTAAAACACACTGTGACAGAGTTCTGTAAAGCAATGTTACAGTATTTAATTAGAAGCTGTCACTTAATTACAATATGAAGTACATATTAATTATGATTGATGAATGAACTTACAACCAATGAAAATATAATGCCAGTGCATAGAATGCAAACGAACATTACAATCATCTCTGGTTTTGGGTTTGTTCCTTCATTGATGAGTCTTTCTGATCTCTCTGGAAGACAAAAGATTTACAAATGTTGGAGGAAAAACAAGAAAATGTGATATACAAAAGAATAAAGACTGAAATATAAATGTTTTGTCAATCATGCACTTTTACTCACCTTTAATAAAAAGCTCAACACTCTTGATTACTGATTCCTTCTTGATGATGTAGCACGTGTATTTTCCTGCATCAGTGTGTTGAAGATTGTTGAGTTTGATGGAGAAGTTTCCTCTCTTATACTCCTCGGGGAAGCTTTCAACTCTGTTCTTGTACTGTTGATCCTGTTCTTCCACAGAGACTTGACCATCAATAATGTCAAACACAATCTGGGTGTAATTGAATGTCCAGAGCACATCTATGTCTTGACGTTCTTTAGAAGAACAATTTAAAACAGCAGAGTCTCCAGTAAAACCCACAACAGTCTCCTGCAGAGACACTGAAAACAGAGAAGTTATTAAAAAAAGTATGCACTACAAATAATTGTTCATTTTAGTACTCACCTTCATTTACTATTACAAACACAGGCAGAAAATAAAAAATACTCCATCTGTGTAAACAGAAACAAATGATTAATTTTTCTCAGACTGAGCTGCATCAACAGAAACATCCACTGATATAAATGCATAATATCTCTGAGATTAACGCTTTAGTTTAGTGAGGACATCATGAGATTAAAAAATATATATTGTCACAGGTGTGGAGTCCTTTCTTTAAAACAGCATCCACAATCCATTTGAATTTCTATTTTAGTTCAAAAATTTAAGTGCCATTTAAAAAAAAAAACACTCTATTGACTGATGTTTCATAGACCTTCAGTTGTTATGCTTTTAAATTTCATGCCATTGTATGTAATTTCACAGTATTTTCACCTCCTACTACTACAACACTTGTGCACTCACAACTCTATAATAATACAATTTACTCCGGCTGATGACATTTTTTATTTTTTTTGTATGACATTAAAATTATTTTTATAATAATAGTAAATAAATAGGTTAAGCAAAACAAATGTGATTATTTCTGAGAACTTTTTGACTGCGGTCAGTTGTTGGAGATATGCAAGCCCAATATAATAGATAAAAAATGGATAATAATAAAACTAGATGGATTTGTATAAAATTAAATTGAGTTACATGTATGTATAGAGTGATTTACTAGTGTGTAGTTATATATTGAGTGTTTAATTGTTTTATTTTGATGGTTTTAGTCAGTCGTGACCTAAAGTGGGCCGGTGTAAGGCATGAAACACCAGGGCTGTGTGTATGCATGCATTGATCAATGCTTTGGTTTGATTCAAGAGTGAAAAAGGTTTACACTTCAGTCTGTTCATCTTACATATAAACTAAACATGTACTGTATTAAGTAAAGGTCTCTTTCAACAAGATCATCAAATTATTTGTAAAAGTTTAAAGTGTACATGAGTTAGCTTACTGTATATATATATATATATTAAAAAAAGATACCTGCTGAGATTTCCAGATGAGATTCTTTTGTAGATTTCCATGAGGACAACACCAAATTACTGTTTGTAATATCAGACGTTCATTCCCGGACTAATCTTCAAATCTCTCAAAGCAGTATAGTCCACCTGCTAGCAATCCTCTTCAGTTCTGTGGAAGTAAATACTTGATGAGTACATCATGAAAATGATCTGATTCTTTGCTCACTCTTACCAAACAATTAAACTATTCACAAATACAAAGAGAAATTCATTTTCAAAAGCTGTCAATTCCCAGAGACACAACGCTCTCATGGCCTCAGACATGGACGTAGACAAAAACTCATCCCCTGCACTTTTTCATTGGACAAGTGTGATCACATAGAGCTTTT
The DNA here is from genome assembly GCF_018340385.1 of Cyprinus carpio. Taxonomy (NCBI): domain Eukaryota; kingdom Metazoa; phylum Chordata; class Actinopteri; order Cypriniformes; family Cyprinidae; genus Cyprinus; species Cyprinus carpio. Next base: position 28,595,900 of record NC_056618.1, read on the forward strand.
CATCAGTGCTGTAGTCCTAAAGAAAAAAGTGGTTTACTATTACCTAGTCAGCTTCCCCAACTCGCCCCCAACCCCCCGTCCCACCACCACCACAAAAACAAAAACCCCCACATTTTATTGTTGTTGGTATATTAGTAATTCATGTAGTAATTTAGTAATATCAATACAGTGCACTCTAAAATTGATCGACAGATTATTTTTCAAGTAGTCTGCAGCATGACTTCCAGGTGTTCAGCACATCGATGCATTATTACAGTTCTTTATCATTTCAACATGTTTCTTTGGAATTATATTCATTCTGAAAAGTGCTTCACAGATATCTGAACTGAAAGTTTTTTTTATTTTATTTTTTTATGTTCATCTGAATTTAATGTTTTATTTTACGCTTTTATACACTGTTTGTATTATTTAGGAAGTGAATTATACTTCCTGCAAATGACTGGACTGGGGTTCAAATTCGGCCCTGAACATATCCAGCCCACGAGTTCCCCTGTGAATGATTTAATGGATTGTATTTTTGTCAAATAGAAATGAACTTGACAGTAAAGCAATGATTTTGAGCTAGAATGAAAACATTTAGACCTGCTTCTAATAGATTCTGTCATCTTTCCTCACCCTCGTATGATTACAAACCTGTATGATTTACTTTCTTCTGTGGAACACAAAAGAAGATATTTTGTAGAATGTTACCAAAGCATTTTGCTTCTACCCTTGATTTCTACTGTATGGACAATGTCTTGAATTTCTCAAAACATCTTCTTTTTTATGTTCCACAGTAGAAAGAAATTCATACAGGTTTGGAATGACATGATGTTGAGTAAATGGTTATTTTCATTTTTGGGTGAGCTATCCCTTTAAGAACTTAAATATAATACACACATTATTTATATAAGACACTGATATTTATCTTTAATTGGGCTCTTACTGATTCAACATTTTACTTCTATTAACATTAATTAGAACTAAACATCTAAAGAGAGAAGTTCTTATAATTAGTAGGCCTATTAGTAAGAAGGTGGTCACAAGAAGTAAAACCATGGTAAATTACTATCCCACACAGGATGAAAAACCTGAAGTGGCCCAGAACTGGATTAAAGACAAGGGCCACACATGGGCCATAACCATCCCGAATCTCAGCCAGTTAATCACCCTTAACTGGCCCTGAACTGGGCCAAAACAGGTTTTATTATTGGTGCCAATTCTCAGCCTTAAGTAAACCAGAATCCCCAAATCTGAGCCTTATATAGCCAACAGTAGCCTATGTTGCTGTCTGGGAATGCAGAATCTTAATATTTTATATGTTTTGGATTGCGTATTACTATAATCGCCATTATTCATTTTGTGGCTTTGGTCCCAGACAGCAAACTGTGCCAGCCTAGGCTGGGGATCTTGCTTGCTGTCTGGGAATTTACACACAAACTATGCCAATAAAGTAAATTAAACTGAATAGAAAATCAGACTTAAAACCCACAAATCATGTAACTGTGCAATAAAAAAATGTATTGCATTGATTTTTCTATTTATTTTATAAAGAACAAATCAACCAATAAAGAGTGAGTGGATAAAGTATACAGTCTTTAAGAGAAAGCATTAACAGATAGACACATGTAACCTAATCATAATAATTTATTACAGATGTCAAAGAGCAGTATCACAGTTATAATCCAAATGACGATGCATTTCCAGTTGCAGTCCCTTCTAGCAGAATATAACAGTAGTGCGAGGAGCAGGACATAATTTAAGTTGTTAAATGCTGAAAATACTATCCCGATCCACTCCGAGGATTTTAAAGTTGTGCAAAACACACATCACCGAAACACGGCATGTCGAGAATCTATGACCTAAAAAGGCGAAAGAGCCAATGAGCCGTTGATATCGCTAAGCCGTAAAACTTGCTGTAAGATTCTTAACGGCAAATTTTTAAACTGTTACTATAGCTACAGAGGAAGGAGAAACATTTTTATTTTCACTAATATATTATTAAAACCCTTCACATTAGAGTAAAGATTGTGATTATTAAAGAAAATGTTAGAAACAGTTGTAAAAGGTAATAAAAATGGTACTCAAACCTAAAGGACACTCAACTAAATGACACACTGAATGTTTACTGCATGTTAACTGTTCTACTGACATACTGTAAGTCTCCTTATGTCATGACATGCTCGTCAGTTTAGTTTGCAATACGTAGTTTGATTGACTTTATTTCTTTAATGAACCACTCACTGCAGAATAGAATAGAATCACTGCAGAATAGAATAGAATAGAATAGAATAGAACTGGAATGCATTACATTGGACATTCTGTCCCCCCTCACTTCTGTAAAATGATAGCTAATATTCCCTGCAGTCCCTCCAGAAGACCTTAATGTAATCCAGAAAAGAGTACTAAAATATTCCTACCAAGTAAAAAGTACACCATCATCAGTAATTAAATTTTTACTTAAGTACAAGTAAAGTACCAGTACTTCTACTCAAGTAAAAGTAAAAGTATCTTGCCGAAAACGTACTCAGAGTAGTAAAAATAAAAAGTATCTTATTTAAAAACTACTCGGAGTAAAAATTACTTATTTACATTTTAACAGTGGGAGGTAGGCAAAAGTGGGACAGATGATAATTTTGAAATTTTGATGGTGTTTGTGTTGTTGTTGAGGTGAGTTTGACACCCCTGGGATCGGCCTATAAATCTCAAACCAGTTGTTTTTAAAGAAATCAGTTATTTAGAATAATTAAAAAAAATAATCATTATCAACAAAATTCATTTTTTTCTTCAATGCAGAGGAAACACAGAAGCTTTCATCGAAGTGGCAATTTCAATGTATTTACACAGTTTAATGCAGGACATGAATGCATTTAACCTGCAGTTCCAAAAGCAGAAATAATGTTTTGATATATAAAACATAAAATGTTGAATACTCATTTGAAATTAAAATAATAATAATAATAATAATAATAATAATAAAATCAGAAGATACTTTAAATGTGACATTAAAACAGCCAGTAGCTGTTTTTTGGCTAATTTGTGCAAAACCTTTTGTTAAACTGTTAAAGCTTTATTTTAACCACAAATACCACGATGTAAGTATTTACCTTACCTCTTCATGCTTGTGAAGGGTTGATGTCGAGATTTTATAAGCTGCTAGTTTGGTCTTTCTAGACAAACACAGCTTACACTGAATAATAGAGCTTAAATATGGCCAGGGTTTCACTTAATTTCCTTTGAGCTCAACATCAGCAGAATAAGACGGGGTTTAGTTTTCAGCTGGGTCTGCAGCATAACACCTGTCTTTTCCGTCTCCATCTTTCTTGTGATTTTAGCACCAGTTTGTTCTCCTGCCCATTATTTACTTTTATTTACTCAGTAATTAATGTGTTTTGAAATGTAACGAAGTACAATACTTCAAACAAAAAATATACTTAGTAAAATTACAGATTTTAAAAAACTACTTTAAAAAGTAGAAGTACACAAAAAGCTACTCAGTCACAGTAACGCGAGTAATTGTAATTCGTTACTTTCCACCTCTGAATGTAACGCGAGTCATATAGTAGTTATACTATTTGTCCTTTCTGTCTGTTATGTTACACAACATATCGGACACATTACAGATCTGGAATGATGAAACAGTGGGTGTATATGTATAGTTTTCATTTTTATGTGATTTTTTTGTTTTCTTTTTTATTTTTTCCTCTGTTTTAAGAATGAAATGTTTGATGGTTGAAGATTGTCGCTTGTCAAAAAATTAAAGTTATAAGTGGTTAAAGAGCACTATTTATTACAAAATATAGCATTAATCTATTTGCAAAATGATATGAATATTTTAATACATGACAATGTACGACATAAAATACACTTGAGTAAGCTAATAGTACTAGTTCTCTAAAGGTAAAGAAAGACATAAAGTCTGAGGATGATACACCTCCACGTTCAGATATCATTCACAATAGACTCACATTCACCTCTTATCCCATGTCTTAAAGGCCAATGTTGAAAAACTGATACGTTAATGTATGTTTTCCCTCGTAACATCCACACTAGAGAAACATGGGACAAAAAGAACGTAAAATGACATTCTAAACAGGGATTTCCAACTTCTATTCAAACTCTCACCTTCTGGTTGGATCTGCCTGAAATCTTTCCTCGTAAAATTCGGAATTCCCCTTTGCTTTGTGTGAGCACGAGAGAATATATATAGCACAGATTTCCACCTGCCTCGAATCTGTGCTTTATGTATTGTCGAAAAGAAAAATAAATGAAAAAAAGCGATTTGAGCAGTGACTGTATGCACGTCCTCCGGAGCCCATTTGTTGGCTCCGCTACCCGTTCTTTAAATAGTCCCACATCTGCCTATTGCTCAACAATGCTTTTGTAAGGTTCGAATGCGGGCAGTAGGTTCGAAGGGCGGGGCAGCTACCAGAACAGACCACAGACTGTTTTTTTTTTTTTTTTGAAGATGTATAATGCTTTTTAAAGAAGCCTCTTCTGCTCATCAAGAGTGCTTTTTTTTTTTGTTCTAGTGCAAAAACAGTACAAAATTTTATATATTTTTACTAATTCAAATAACTGCTGTCTTATTTTTATTATTATTATTATTATTATTATTATTATTATTATTATCAATATTTAAAACAGTTGAGTAGATTTTTCAGGATTCTTTGATGAATAAAATATCCAAAGATCAGCATTTATACACTATAACCATATATATATATATATATATATATATATATATATATTTTTATATATATATA
>NC_056618.1:28901644-28999144 GCF_018340385.1 Cyprinus carpio
TATTTAGCTGAACATCTCTAAAAAAAATTTCCTCCATGCAAGATCTTTAGCTGAAACACAGAATCTGTTTGTGGTGGATGCAGAAGATGCCCCATCCTCATTCTTGAATGCCACCAGGGTCAGAATTTCACAGAATGTTCCATCACTTAACTGTACAGCATTTTTTTTTCTCTCTTTTTAAGAGTCGTGTTATTACAGGAATGTAAAAAAAATATATATACATATACATTTTAATGCCGTTCAATTTATTTAAGCAACTCCTTTTGATTTAACACCATTATATCATGTTTCCTGTTCAAACACGACTGCATCATGTTTCACAAATAATGTTTTTTGGAGAAAGTATGTTTGTATAGAGTATAGGGCTATAGGTTATTATAACTAATTAAAAGCTAATCAAATAAATACTTAAACAATAGTAAATACATTTACTAATATTTACTATATTTCACTGAAAAAAAAATCATTGAATTTACTTCATTTTTATTTTTTTATTTATTTTTTAAGGAAAGTGGGTGCAATCAGTTTATTTTAGCTACATTTAAATAAACAAATTTAGTTGACTAACTTTCAACATTTTGTTTTATTTAAATGTAGTTAAAATAAATAGTTTGCACTTACCTTAAAAAAGAAAATAGGTGTATATAAGTCTACAAAAAGCTTTTTTTTATGTAATAACTTTTAGCAAACTTTTTTTAGTGTATTTCCTAAAAAGATTCAAAAACCGCGCCCATTTTCTAGTCAGTGCCATGACGTCAGCCCGTCCAATCACAGCTGAGCTGAGCTCACTCAGAGTCACGAAAAACAACAGGTAAGCATTTCAAGCTTCTTTATTCATATTTAAAGAGCTTTTGAATGTTTATGATTTATTGTCGTATCTTATTATTTGAAGATTAGCCAGCTCAGCAACGCTAATGTATCAGCTAGCAAAGAGGAACTAACACGACATGGCATCAGTTATCAATGGCAAGTGTTAAATATGCAGTGTTTTACACCACAGTTTGTCAGTGGGAAAAAAAAATTTTGTATTTTTTTTTTTTTCTCAGTCGGACACAGACAAACAAGTCCGGTGATTTTTTTTTGTCTTTTAAACCAGAAAGATGACTGACAGATAACCGACACTCGCTCCGGGGAGAGACTAAAGCAACAGGTGAGACAAACCCACCCATCCACCCATTCACTATATTACAATAAATCCATTTTTTTTTTTATTTATGATCCGCTTCATCAGTTTCATCTAGCATATCCATGTGATGCTAATTATGTTTACTAATGCAGCCGAAGCCCCGATAAACATAGCGGCTCGAGGAGCATTTATGGCAGACAAATACTGGTTCTTTCACACCACATGAATGACATCATGATATCCAAGGACCACTGATGTTTGATGTAATGAACTGTGCCACCATTTTTGATTCAGACTGGATTGGCAGAATAAATAAAAGTTTATCTTAAAGTTGCTTTGGGTTTGTATAAAGGTTTTGATTTTTTATATATTTATTAAATTATATTTATTTGGATGTTTTATTAATAAAAATACCATTCAATTCAAGCTCAAAAACATGCAGCTGTTACACCCCTGAAAGTTTTTCCAAATTAAATCCAGTTGACAAATAGCTCTTGAAGACATGTTGTGAAAATTACTACAAGTTTTTGAAAAGTACTACAGGGTTTAAAATGGGCACACGCCCTACTGAATAAGCACTACTCTGATTAAATGTCTTTCCACACAAGGGTTAATTTTATGATTTGTTGTGACACATACAAGACATTTTTTAATGCATTTAGAAAAAGGAGCCTGAGCAGGTGCAGAAGGCTGCAGTCCCCATCATTGCTGTTGAGGAGGAAGAGGAAATTTCACGAGGGTAGGGCTGCAACAACTAATCGATAAAATCGATTACTATCGATAATGAAAATCATCTACAATGGTTCTCATTATCAATTAATCGGATCTGCCCACATTGCACGTCCAACTTCAGCTGGTCGTATCAAATTAAAGCACTGAATAACACATTTCTATGGACAAAAATGCATCTAAAAATAGTGGAGGAAACAGAATGAGCTCATGCAGGAAAAGTACGTAATCCAGGCTGCCCAAAACATTTTTGGTTGTCACCATTGTTTATTTTAGTGTTAATGACATGGTAGTTCAAAATGTTTTTAAACCCAAACTGAATTTAAATCCTTACATTCTGGTTGTCACATCACTGACCAATCTTATACTGTAAATCATATATATATATACACTCATATAACTAAACTCCAAATGAATCCAGCAACACTCTTAAGTCAGTCTAGTAGATTATGACTATTAGAAACAACCAGCATCACTTAACAATTTTACTATAGCAGATGCATTTTAAAGACACAAATATAGCAATCAAGCAAAAGCTAATATGCAAAAGTTAAGGGTCAGGAGCCCAGTTAAAGCAAATACTGATCTCTGCAAGGTCAATGTCAAACGAAACAATAAAGCATCATCATCTAAACCTCTGTATTTCTCAATAAGATCTTCTGTAGACATCTGACATAAATAAAGTTAGTAAAGCTTGAAGCTGGTAAAGCTGTTTGTTGAGTTGTTTAAATCTACAGTTGATTTCATCTAAGGCTGTGGCTGAAGTCAATTGTAATTCTTGTGTATGCCTTGCTTCTCTTTCCATCAGTGGTTGTGCTCATTAACAGCAGCCGTTACATTACAGTTTAGCCTGGTCTGTACTATAAATACTATATTTTTCAACTTGATGAATAGTGTTGTATCATTTGATTTATAGTGATGCTATATGGGTTTACTCACTTCTGTTGTATACTGTATGTTTGACTAATACACTGGAAGTAATATTGACGTGACATACTGATACAGTTTCTCACTGCTAATCATGATGTTCATTCTATTAAGTAGTATGGGTTTAATACAGAATATTTACAGTCTGATGTAGTAAAAAGAAAAGTTGTATGGTGTTTTCAGTAAAATCCAGTAAACATCATTTTCATCAAGATCACAGTTTATGCTCACATTTGATCCCAGATCAGTTAATAGACCTGCCACTCCATACTGACAACAGATTTATACATCTGTAAGATTAAAAAAAAGAAATGATTACCCATGTGTAATGCATAACATAAAACCATGTGTAATTTGAATAAGTTTACAAAGCATATAAATACATCAATATCATGTAATAAACTCACAGAGCTGAAGCTGAATAATCTTCATGCTGTTGTCATGGTTAAAACACTATAATACTTCCCTTCATCTATGCAATAATTTTTTCCCCTCAACTTAAAATTTGAGATTAAGTCACTGCAATTCAGAGCAGAAAGACAAAAAACTTCTCACATCAAGCAGAATAAGTCAGTTTTAAATTTGCTATGACCCCAACACCTAATTACGGAGCCCCCCGCACATGACATGCAAGAAAAAAATAAATACCTTTTATTTACTATTTCCTTCACTCGATTTATAAATTGTGCGCAAGATTTACTAATTTGTTCCCTCGATTTGCTAAATCGTGTGCATGATTTAGCAAATCGAGGGAATGAATTAGCAAATCGAGGGAACGAAATAGTAATCGTGTGCATGTTTCAGTACATTGAGTGAACGAATTAGTAAATCATGCGCATAATTTATTTATTTTTTCTTGCATGTCATGTGCTGGGCTCCATACCTAATTCCCCCTCACCATCATTACTTCATTAAGTTAAGCACATTTGATATTAAATCATTTAATAGTTTTTCTTAGTCACTTTGGTCATTTTTTTGAGATCACAGTTGAAACTCTTAAAACTATTGTTCAACCTCCACATCATCTATGCAGGATGTTCAAGTGGTTTGAAGGCTGGTATCTGGATGCTGACACTTCTGTCTGAAGTTATTGACAAGTGTCGTTTCACGAGTTCATGATTGCATATAATTAACTGAAGTATGGTAATGCATATTTGGCGTGCTGTCCGGGGAAGGGCTACGAGCTCGGGAAAAGCCCGAACCTAGAGTACCCCCCGTATAAGTGTAATATGAACTTGAAGTGAGGAGATGGGGCGGAGGAGGGATGCTGATAAACCATCAATGAATAGAGGTAAGTAAGCTGTATTTATACCATGGTGTTGATTAATTTGAGTGCGCTCCACCTGTGCTAATTAGGCTAAGTATCTGACGCGCTTCTCCCGAACCTTGTTAATAAAACATCATTCACGAGTTCACGCTTACATATAATTAGCTGATGTATGATAATGCATATTTGGTGTGCTGTCCGGGGAAGGGCTCTGAGTTCGGGAAAAACCCAAACCTAGAGTACCCCCCAAAAGCAATTGAGCAAAAGGAGAGCCGCCAGACTAAGGACCCCCCCCAAAATAAGCTCTGAGATCTGGCGGGGGCTGATATTTGGGAAGTCAGCTGGTTGGCAGGCCGAAAAAGCCTACGTACTCCGGTGGGAGCGACTTATGCGTTGTAAGGGTAGGCCCTACCGGCTGCTGGTATTGGACTACGTGGTTTGGGGCACCCAGTCGGGAGGGCTTGAGCCGATGCTCAATGGGAGCAGCATTCGAAAGTTAAGCGTACAAAAAATAAAAAAAATAAAATTCATTTCCTGTGCCAGTGTACCCCTAATAAGTGCCATGAATCTGGATGCATAGGCATAGCTTTGAAAACTGAGGTGATGTTGACATTTGCCAGCCAAGTGGTAAGACCCATGAATTTTTTTTTTTCCTCTCTCTCTTCATATTGATTGCATGATCATGTCCTACAGTCGAGAGAGAGAATTCATCAAGAGCAATCGAGGTGATTATGCTTGAAATTGATGAGTTATGCAGAGCTGACAGATCGATTAGGAGTTTATCACAGAATTTTCCAAGTAGCCACTCCAATGGACTAATGCAAAACTGGGAAGGCGGGGCATCGAAAGGGCTGACCATGAACCTAGAGGTGGGTAGTAACGAGTTACATTTACTTACTTACTTTTACTTAAGTACATTTTTAGTGAAAAACCTATACTTTTACTTCATTACTGTGAGCCACGCTCCTCTCGTTACTTTATCTTAATGCAATGCAAGTTATAAATGCTTCATTTTATTCCAAACGTGCCGTCTACTTTTCTCTTGGCAATGAGTGATGCCCATTGGCGAATGATTCATTCTTTTAAGTCAATTCTGTTCAAAGCTTGATCAAACCATTTGGCAAACCAGTGAATTGGTTCGCGAATCAGTTTGAATGATTCGTCCAGTTCCCGCTTTTGCGTGATTTGTGTTTTGGTGCTTTTTTAAATCAGAGTTGTAAAAGAAAGTTTAAGTTAATCAAGAGCGTTGAAAGCGTGGCTTTGGATCTACAGTCAATTGAAAGCAAACCTGCAAAGGCTATTGTTTGCTAGCGATGAAGATCTTTATAAGATGAACACAGCATGTGCTGTCCACGGTTCAACAGGTATAACTTAGGCTACATTCAATTACAGTACATGATACCATGACATTACCAGTTTGTTGTATGTGTAACTTGTAAATTAAATACAATGTATAATTTTTACATTAAACAAGCTGTCACAGAGTATGAAATGAATACCCTCCAAACCAGCATTAGCTCTGTTCCAGGAGGAATGCCTTGGCCTAGACACAATTAATATTGATATTTCCACAATAATTATGCTTGCAGAAATTTACATTTGTTTACATTTTGCAGAACAGATGGAAGAAGATCTGTCAATGTGCATTTGGTTCATTATGTTCAGATGTTCAGTAACTTAGCCGTCATGTGAGGAGTTTTCACTCTTCTCTGTGTCAGAGGTTATGTATACATATATAATACATAATTTATATACTTTAAAATATAATTTAAATCAGTGATGCAAATCAGAATTTTCATCAGCTGTTACTCCAGTTTTCAGAGTAATTTGATCCTTCAGAGATCACTCTATTATATTGATTTATTACCAGCGCTGGAAACAATTTTGATGCTTTATATTTTTTGGGACCTGTGAGAGTTTGTTTAGGATTCTTTGATAAATATTGAAAGCTAAAAAGATCAATAATAGTAAATTAACATATTGGAATGATTTCTGAAGGATTATGTGACACTGAAGACTGGCGTAAAGGCTGATTTCTGAAGGATTATGTGACACTGAAGACTGGCGATATCTATATATCTCTCTATATATATATATATATATATATATATATATATATATATATATATATATATATATATATATACACACACACACACAAATTGTATCTATATATCTAATTAAAAATAGACTATAGATATACAGTATATGATCCAAAGTAACAAATAACTAACTACTTGTAGTTTTTTTATCCGATACTTTTTAACTCTTACTCAAGTAACTATTCAGACTATTACTTTTAGTTTTACTTGAGTAAATATTTCTGTAAGTACTTTTCGTTTTACTTGAGTACAGTTTTTGGGTACTTTACCCACCTCTGGAAAGCTGAACAGATTATTTCAGTGAAATGGCTGAACGTAAATGAAAAACTCAGAAAAATGGCAACTTTTGATGTCCACATTCAAGGATTTATGATTGCTGTAGCATTTCTGTCGTAAAGAATTGTCCAAATATTAAAGATTAAGTGTACATTGAATTAAATGTTGTTTAGCCAAACGATGATTAGATTGTACAGTAACATGTAGAAACAATCGTCGGGCTCTTTGAAGGCACATGTACATTATATTGTTTAAAATGCATTATGTTAAGTTTTGTTCAATAGAACAGTATCGTTAATTGCTTTTCATACTTCATTTAAACCAATCACCACGGCCACATTGCTATATGTATTTTAGGTAATTTTAAAGGATATTGTTTGATTAGGTCTGTTTTCCTACCATCAATATAAATAATTACCCAATTAATCAACAGAATAATTCGCAGAAAACTCTGTTACCCAATTAATCGTTAGTGATGGTCTTAGATGAGGGAGCTATGTCCGCACTTTGCCAGGATTTGTGGCCGGATGTTGTGAACCACTGGAGATGGCTCCAAGGCAACAGCATATGGTGGAACGGGCAGTGATGTTGCCATAAAAAGAGAATATTGTGATTTTAAATAAAGTAGAGAGCTGTGAGGGAGAGAAGCATGGGCCGTGATTATCATGGGAGGCAGCCTCATGCTTAATATCGACCTCTGGGGGCTTGAGGTGGGAAACTGAGAGAAGCGCACGCAAGAAAAATGGAGGAAAATAGGTATGTGTTTTGGTCTGTGTTGTGATCACGCTGGTGTCTGCTTTGGGAGGCCACTGAAAAGAAAAAAAAGGGGTTATTAGTAGCGAGATGTGTGGGGCCTGTGAGACAAGCGGAGGCAGCCTAGCGCTTGCTTCAGCTGCAGGCCACAGGAAAGGGTGGTTTGTGACATTTTGACGGGAAATGCTGATATGCCCGATTTGCCTGCAGTGTTGCCAATTTACTCATTTGTTGTTTAGATTTAGCAATTTCTTAGGCTACCCTAGCAACTTGTTTTCCCAAAGCACATAGCAACAAAGTACATATACATATATATATATATATATATATATATATATATGTGGCAACTTATTAGATGTTATTAGATGTTAAAAAGACATGCATTTTCCTCTTAACCACACAGAGAAGAAAGTATTGAAAAGCTAGCCAGGCAGCACGTTGGCTAGAGACTTGGAGAGAGGTGCCTAGTAATACTCGCGTCACATGTGAATTAGATTGCTAGTTGCACTTGATCAGTAATTGTTTCCTTTATGATAAACCTTATTTGTGAGTTTGTGCCTATAATCGTTCATCATTTAGGTACATAATTGAAATAATTTTCTCACAAATCAATCTTTTTCATCCATTTATCTGAGTAGAGTGTAATTTAAAATACAGGGGAAAAAAATGCTTGCAAAATCAGAAAATTTGAGTAATTTCTATGTATTCTACTTCATTTGCAACGTGGCTAAAAATGACATCAACATCCTTTTGTGTCACAATGTCGTTTAACAACTTTCAGCAACAAACGACCTGCCTTTTAGCGACTTTACCAAAAAATACATTTGCAAAATGGCCTGTGCCGCTAGCGCAGGAGTTTGAGGCCCGGCTACATACGACGCTGACCATACGACGCTGCGGCCGGGTGAGTTGAAGCAGGAAGCGAGTGAGGCTTTGCTGCGGTGAGATAAGGGGCACGGCCCAGGCTCGTTGGAAGCCTACCGCTGCAACCCAGTGCTTAAGGAGAGCCGGGTCTTGTGCGCCACGGGGCAATTGAGGTTTCGAGCGAGGCGAGTTCAAGGCCTTGCGAGCTTTGCTCGAAATATTGGCCACCCTGCTGTTGTGGATTTAGGAGTGAGGTTTGGCTGATTGCTGGGAGACAAATAACTTAGATCATACAGATCCGCTTTGTTTACCCTTCGCGAGGATGAAGCATTGGACTTAATCAGTGTTTGGCTTAAATACGGTCAACTTTCCGATCGGAGGAATTCTAGGCACAGCCGAAAGATAAGAGGATGCCAGGGAAAAATTGGAATTGACACCGGTAGAGGTGAGGTTAAGCCTCGGCTGGTCGAGCAGAGCAGTGGCCGCAATGAAGCCTGGAGCTCGGCAGCGGTGTCTGGCAGAGAAGGAGCGATCCTGGGGCCAGCGGATTGGCCGGAGAACTGAAAAATCCCCAGTATAGACCTCATTGTCTAAATGGGAGAAGCTGAGTCTGACATATAATGGCAAAAGGTGCAAACCAAATGCTGATAAACCATCAATGGATAGAGGTAAGTCAGCTGTATTTATACCATGGTGTTGATTAACTTGAGTGCACTCCACCTGTGCTAATTAGCTGACGCGCTCCTCCCGAACCTTGTTAATAAAACATAATTTAACAAAACTGAATATTATGTGGCTTTTAACATAGTTCTGAATTTGATTTATTTTTATTTTTTTGTTTTTTAACAGAAAATTTGTTTTTTGTGGCAATTGATTTTTTTCTTCTTATTTTTTTTTTTTTTATTTTTTATTTTATATTGGATGTTTTTTTGTTCTGAATTGTTAGACTGCAAATATCCAGTTTTAAAACTACAGCTTCAAGTTTTCAAGATAAAGAAGAAATTCGGAACATCAAATTCAGTATTCAATATTCAATAAGCAGAAATTCAGATCATACAGAAAGTAGGTCTGAGGTTATCCACAGGGAAAAGTAGATGATCTCCGAAACGTAGCTAATAAAGCTAAACGTAAATCTGCCACTGTGCAGCAGTTAACTGTAAGTTAAACAAATACAAGTTCAGTACGGATTACCTTTCCTGCCTGGATCTGCTTTATCTGTCATCTCCACGGCTGATTACAAGCAACTGTTGTCAAAAATACAACTGCAAAAGACATCAACCAACAGCAGCTGGACAACATGTTCAAAACGGAAGGGGACTGTTTGAATGCGAAAGGCAGGGGAAAATAGCCTTGGACTGTTATGCTATAAAAAAAACCTGGACATGTGCCCAAAATCACAAACAAAGACATGTTTCCAAAATTTCAAAACACAAACCTTAGTAAATCATGTTGCGTGTTTTATTTAAATACTCTTGTCCCATAGATTTTGTGTCTGAAGGGACACTCTTACAAACGCATATGCAATATGGTCAGCTGCAAAAAAAATGAATAAATAAAATAATTCACTGCGTGTCTTCCTCAGTAATTCCTGACATCAAAAATTTAGTTTTTTAACATCAAAAAAGGGGGTTGTCCTGGCACAAGCTGTTAGTAAATCTTGCTCTATGTAATGTTAACATTAAAGCGGATGTCTAATGCTATTTCATGCATGTTGAGTTATTTACACTGTTAAAGAGTTGGATTCTCATGCTAAACATGGCCAAAGTTTCAAAAAAGGTTATGGATTTGGATTATAGTGTTTATGTTCCAGATATACTCCTTCCGGTTTTGTATAAGTTTCGGATAGGTTTTTTTTTTTTTTTTTCAAGCTTGGCTCATTGTGATGTAATGAAGGGTGGAACTCTTTGTATGGGCATTTCTCCCGGAAGAGCGCGCCGGCGCACAAACGAGTCATTCTATATTTAGGAGTAAATTTCATGTCAGCCAAAAAGCCAAAGGTTCTTGTTCAATATTCTCGGGCTCTAAAACCGGCTCAAATTGACATGGTAATATTGACACCATCCTTAACTATACCAGAGCAGACAGAACTTGCTGCTTTGGAAAGAGGCGTGGCAGTACTGAAACACTGTCTAAGCTGTTCACCAATTACAACGCACTGGGACAGCTAACCAATCACATCACATTTTATTATTCGGAAGGTGGTCTTTCATCATTCCCGGAACTAATCGAGCCGTTTGTGCCAGGCTGGGGAGAAAGGTATTGTAATAATGTAAATTATGTGAAAAATAATGCTTTTTTAACCACCAAGCATGAGAGCATGTTTTAGTACACCCCTAAAACAAAATCAAGACTTCGTTATAGAGCATATTAGGACCCCTTTAATAAAAAAAATAACATTACTTATTTTGTCAACTGTGTTATGGACAAATGCTTTGTCAAATGAAACATGAATGAAGTACCACATGTTTTTGTTTGAAGGTTTTTGAGTCTATTAACCAGAGTTTTTGAGGTTATCTGTCTAACTGATTTAAAAATATCAACTTGGGGCTTCATAATGGGCATACTGTGGGATGCTGTCATGAAGGATGAAACTTTTCTTCAACATAAATCCACAGTTTGCTGAATTTAGTGTTATTCACCATCAACGTTAGTTCACATTTAAGAGATTTATGACATAAAACCAGACATAACACAGTTGACAAAATAACACAGTTGACAGGTAAGTGTGAACTTAGTATCCATAAAGCAGATCCACCAACTATCTACAACTTTCAAACAATGACTGACAAAAATAGGGAAACACAAAGGCTAGTTAGACTAATCAGCAGGGAAACTACAAAGTGCTACAAACATGACACAGGATAAAAAGGAAGTAAAGGAAACACGTCACAAGGAAGAGATAACAATGTGCGGATGGGTGGTTACTTTTTGCTTATCAGATGAGCTTTACTGATTTATAAAACCCCAGCTGACCCCCGTCCTCAATGTAATTAAGTTGTTCTTCACTGTTATATACAACACTTGCTATAAAGAATAGCTTTCAGAATAAAAGTATCCACAAAACTTCAATGAAAAGAATATATGTTGGAATGTGTACCATTTTCTAAACACACCAGGTTTAGGTTTTACACATACAGCAAGTAAAATAAGTATTGAACAATTTTGTATCAGTTTGTCTATTTATATATGTTTTTTTGGGTTGTGTTTTTCACCAGATGTCAGTAACGAACCAAGTAATCCATACAGTACATACAAAGAAAACAAAACAAATAAGTTCAGAAATTAAGTTCTGTGTAATAAAGTAGAATGTCACAGGGAAAAAGTGTTGAACACAGGAAGAAAGGTATGTGCAAAAAGGCATGGAAAGCCAAGACACCAGCTGAAATCTATCAGTAATTAGAAAGCAATCCTGCCCCTTGTCAGTGGAAATTAATATTTATTGGTTCAGTCCCAAATGATGGCCTGTAAAAAGGTGTCTCATGACCAATGTGTCACACAAGAAACATTTTATGATGGGTAAAGCAAAGATCTTTCTCAAGACCTTTGCAATCTCATTTTTGCTAAACATACTGATGGCATTGGTTAGAGAAGGATTTCTATACTCCTGAATGTTCCAGTGAGCACTCTTGGGTCCATAATACGGAAGGGGAAAGAACATAATTTCATCATAAATCGGCCACAACCAGGTGCTCCTCCCAAGAATTCTGACAGAGCAGTGAAAAGAATTATCAGAAGAGTTGTCCAAGAGCCAAGGATCACTTTTGGAGAGCTTTAGAAAGACCTGGAATTAGCATGAACAGTTGTTTCAAAGAAAATTATAAGTACAATAAGTAAGTAATACAAAAAGCATGGTGAAGCTCGTTTGCTGCACAACATTTAGACAAGCCTGTGAAATACTGGGAGAATATAGTCTGGTGAGATGAGACAAAAATTGTACTCTTTGGATGGCATAATACACACCATGTTTGGAGGTCAAATGGCACTGCACATCACCCCAAAACATCATGGTGCGGCACTGGAAAAATTTGTTTCTCTGCTGTGTGGCGCCATCTACTGGATAAAGACCCGAAACAAATCTTAGAGGTTTGCAGTGATTCCAAAAAGCATTTGGACACCTGAGCCATAAATGGTTTAAAGAAAGAGGTTCTATACTTCCACTTAATAAATCTTTTCCTTTTGTTTCCCAGTAATAGCATCATTTAGTCTAACCTATACAATGCATAAAGAAAAATGACCATAATAAGACCCATAAACTAGGCCAACAAGACTGCGGACCCTTCCTATTTCTCTACTTTAGTGGTCAAGTATTAGCAATAGTGGTGAAATCAGACTCTGTCTCTTAGATGATCAACCTCTTCTTTCTTCTCTTGATCCTGATTTCTCTGATTCTGCCGGTTCTTCCGCATGGACTCGATCCTTGAGCCCTCAAAGAGCCGTGCCATGAAGGCCAGGCCTTCACGTTTAATGTATGACTTTCCAGCAAAGGTGTAGAGAACAGGGTTTATGCAGCTGCTGATAAAGGTGATAATGGAGCTGAAGCCTCGGAATGATAACCAGATTTTCTGTAGTCTGTGAGGAAGAGGATAAAATTAGTTGCTTAACTTTTTTAGATCCTTTAAAAACACAATGAAAGAATTCCGAATAATATTTCTCTGTGTGCGTTCAGCTTAGGTCACCTGGCTTTTGCTTGGGAATCTTCTGGGAGAAAAGTTCCAGCAATCTGTGCAGGAAAGTCATGATCAAACATGATCTCATTTTAAGGTATCTACTTTGTAAAATAAAAATATTATAAATATGTGTAAAATGTTATTAGACAAATTTGTTCTAAACACAAAAAGATAAATTTCATGATTTCCCATTAGTTTTTCCCCCATTATCTTCTGAGTTGTGCACACACACCTCCACCATATTCATGGTGTGGAAAGGAAGCCAGGTCAAGCCGAAGGTGATGACAATCACCAGGATGAGTTTCTCACTTCGGATGTGCCTACGAAACCGAGTCTTGCGAATTCTTCGCAGGATACACACGTAACTGCTAATGATCAGCCCATATGGCATCAAGAAACCCAGCAGAATTTCCAAACAGTGCTGCAGTATCACCTTAAACAGAGTGAGGTCATATATAACAACATGAAAATAATCAATAAATATTGTATGTAATTAATAAATATGATTTATTTTGATTTATATGTGGGTATTTTTAAGTTTATTGTATTTTTGCCAATCCGATTTAAATTCTGAAAGTTCTCAAACCCTAAACCACGCAACCTGACTTTGTATCATTTAATTTTGGCACATGCACATTGATTGGTTTGAACTTTAGTAACTGTTCGTTGCGTTAGAATGTTTATATTACGAGAGCTTGTTTGTGTTTAATGAGGTTTTTTGTTTTGTTATGTAAAAAGAATCCTGATATATAAATCTCCCGTGAGCTTTCAGCTAATATTTAGTAAATATTCAGTATTGTCCATTAAGCAGTTGGTCTGTTTTTATTTTTTTCCTGTTGGTGGTATTATTTCAGGTTTACACCAGCCTTTTCAATCCGATGGAAATCTAACCCTCTGGTTGTGTTCGGATTCATGTCACACTCGTGGTGTTCCCAGTGTATAATGAATGGCCTGCATACAATTGATTGTTTATCTCTCATTATGCTATATTATCACCAAATATTGGATTCAAACTTTTTGTCAACTTGTTTTCTTTCATTTAGGACTGGTTTTGTGTGTCTATTTGCATCTGATTAATCATAGGCCTCATTTATCTGTGAGTAGGTACCTAATTTTTTGATTGAAAGAGGCATTTCTTATGTAATTTTCACAATATGACATTAAAAAAATAAATTTAAAAAAAAATGAAAATTTGTACTGTTTATCACACTAGTGTGCTTTAATGTTTAATCAGGAGGTTTTTTGAAATGCTTTTATTTTGTCAGTTTCTTATAAATATCTAATTATGCTATTTTATCAAATTATGCAATTTTTCATAATTTTTTTTTAATCTCATATTGTGACAATTGTGCATAATAAATGCTTTTTTTTTTCACTCAAAAAATTAGGTAGCTACCTACTCTCAGGTAATGAGGCCTATGATTAATCAGATGCAAATAGAAACACAAAACC
The DNA here is from genome assembly GCF_018340385.1 of Cyprinus carpio. Classification (NCBI taxonomy): domain Eukaryota; kingdom Metazoa; phylum Chordata; class Actinopteri; order Cypriniformes; family Cyprinidae; genus Cyprinus; species Cyprinus carpio. The sequence goes on from NC_056618.1 coordinate 28,915,808, forward strand.
AGTCCTAAATGAAAGAAAACAAGTTGACGTTGAGATTGTATCAAATATTTTGTGTTAATTTTTTGTTGTTGGTGTTTTATAATGGGTGTTGACAAAAAGTTTGTTTTTTGACTGGGAACACCACGAGTGTGACAAGGTGAAATAGAACCCACGACATAAATATAAATATACATTTTGAGAAGTACTTTATACCCTGTGTAAACAAAGTCAGTAAGTTTGAGTCCAATGTGATAACATTAACTAGTATTTTCAGGAAAAAGAAAATCTTCTCCGGGTCAGATTGACCCAAACACACTCAGAGGGTTAATTAAAATTGAGCTCAATTGGATTGATTGAGGTGTTTGCATGAAGCCTTTTTCAGTCCAACTGAGCCATCAATCTGATTACTAACGAACTATTAGCTAATAATTCAAAGAGTGAGACATTCTTGTAGACTGTGTTTGATCACAGTCCCTTTTCACACTTACGAGTTCAATAAAGTGAAATGCATTATAGATAGATAAAGCACGATGCTCTTGCTTCAACCAGGTTTCTTGCTAACCAGCTAGTTCCTGTTTTATACTGTATTAGGCCTTATGTGTGTCTATAGCTGGAGCAAACATTAATGACATTGATTTTTGTCTTTAGAACAGGAAAAGACGTAGTAGTTGACTTTACCTTCGTGTTTACCCTTCTATGACAACTTCCGTTTGAAAACACAGAAGCTAAAATAGGACCATTGCATCAGAAAGTTCAGCTCTAAGGCTACATGTGCAATTCAGTTGTAAAAATGCTACTTAAAACAGCAATATAGCATTTTGACACATTACAGCACAATAGCTAGTTAATGGAAAAACAACAGTAAACATCTGAGCTACCGTGGTATAAACATAGGTAAGTATTTTGCATGGCTACTTTCACTTATTTGGGTTTGTATAATAATATGTGACCCTGGACCACAAAATCATTTTTTTTTTTTTTTTTTTTTAATTGAGATGTATACATCATCTGAATAAAAGTTGAATAAGATTTTTATTGATGTATAGTCTGTTAGGATAGGACAATATTTGGCTGAGATACAACTATTTGAAAATGTGGAATATCCGATAATTTTGACCCATACAATGTATGTTTGGGTATTGCTACAAATATACCCGTGCTACTTATGACTGGTTTTGTGGTCCAGGGTCACATATACTGCCTCATATTGCTGCATACTGTACATTGAGTTACTATTCTTTTTAATCATTACAGAATATTATTAGTTTGTAAATGTTTATCTGGCAAACATAACTTACATCTCGTGGCAGTGGATGTTTACAAGCACACATTAAAACCTTTGGCTCTTGTTCACTCCAGAAAGTGGTCCAGAAAACAGAGTTAGGTACTGAAATTCCCAGAGCAAGAATCCACAGTCCTATCAACACCCGAATAATCACCCTGCGGTCTGTCAGGACACCAGCATGTTTCCACCAAACTACAGCCACCATCCTGTGCAGACTCATTAGCGTTATCAAAAATATTGAAGCGTACATGTTGGCACTGCAGAGGTACAGCAGAATCTTGCAAAGTGGCAGCGTAAAAATCCAGTTGCGTTTTAACAAATAAACAATGAAAAAAGGCATCAAAAGCATCAAGAATCCATCTGCAAAGGCTAGGTTTAGGATCAGGAGGGTTGTGATGGAACGGTGGCGGGTTCTAGCCAGGATGCTCCAAATGGTCAAGAGGTTTCCAGAGACACCAATAGGTAGGAAAAGGCAGAGAATCAGAGCTCCTGCGGTTGATCCAGCACTATGTCTCACGGTTGTGTCAGTAAGATTGTTCATTCCAGAGTTGGTGGTGTTGGTGAGAAAGTGGTTGGACATTGTATGAGATTGAGTGCGAGAAGAGAGTGGAACCTTCTTAGAGATCACTAGTCGTCTGAGTAACTCTTGACTTTAAAATGTCACCCGCAGCAACATCAATAGAGACTGAACTATTTATTGTGCATTATTACTGGTATACATTGATAGACTTCCAGATGAATTACCAAAATGATATTTTACCAAAGTGCATACTGGAGACTGCATAATGTGATCGTTATCTCAACTTGTTTCCTGTTCAACTAGACATGCCCGTCATAGCAAACAAATTCAATGCCAGCCATCTGTCAAAGGGCCACTAACATTTTATACAGAGAGAAAGAACACAAGTGATTGAACACATCTATATCAGATGAGGGATATGAAAAAAGAAACAGAGGAAAGCAAAGGAGTGGTTTTACAATTTTATAGCATTTGTGTGGATACTGCTACTGAAACCAAAGGTCAATTTGACCCAGGACACCAAAAGACACACATCTACTCTTAACAAGGAACACCATGGGATTTTTTTTTTTTTACAACCACAATCCGTCTGAAAAATCGAACCTTTAAAGGTACACCAGCTTGTCACTGGGGTAGTACCATCACAGGAACACCTCTGGACCTTTTCTACTCCTAAAGGGTGCATATTTGTAGTTCCTTTAGCTCAAACAGTAGAACATGGTGCTAGCATCACCAAAGTCATGGGTTTGATTTCCAGGGGATACAACTGTCTATTCTGCAACTTGCTTGTCCTATGTAGGGTTGCAGGGATGCTGGAGCCTATCCCAGGGTCTTCTGCCAAAGGCATTGAAATACTCTTGACGGATGGCCAGTGGTAATACATGAGCTGATAAAATGTCTGCCTTGAATATAATGTAAGTTGCTTTGGATAAAAGCGTCTGCCAAATGCGTAAATGTAAGGTGCTAATTTGCACCCTTTAGGCCAGGTGTTCTCAACTCTGATCCTTAAGGTCCATATTCCTGCAGAGTTTAGCTCCAACCTTGATAAAACTCACCTGCCAATAACTTTCTAACTCATTTGCCTACCTTTATTAGCTTGTTCAGGTGTGTTTGATTAGGATTGGAGCTAAACTTTACAGGAAAGTGGACCTCGAGGGCCAGAGTTGATAACCCCTGCTTTAGGCATTGTAAAGGTACAAAGGTTAGACCCACTGTCTTGTCTTGGATAAATTCCAAACTACGTACAAATTCAAGCACACACAGATTCACCTAATTAATTATTCATTTGTTTAGTTATATCATTTATAATTTGAATTATAAAGGAAGAACACCAATAAACTTCGGGTAATAAAAAAAAAAAAAATAATAATTATTTTTTTTTTATTGGGGGAATAGGATGAATAGAAACACAGAAGCGAACAATAAACGATAGAAATGGCAAAACAAAAAGTATATAATCAAAATTTTTAACAATTGAGTAGATAAAACATCTAAATATGATATAACCTATTGATCGCCGTCAGATGCCAAGCCGACAGGATCCTTTACTTAGCCTATCTCCCCACCATCAGAATCTTATTATTATTATTATTATTATAATCATCATCATTATAATACTAAAACGCTGGGCTGAGCCTGTTGTGTCATTTGTGGGGAGTATTTTTTTAGTGATTGGTAGTTTTGTTAGAGTTTATTTGTTCCTGTTTGCAAACATTTATTTTAACAGCTGGAAACCTTTAAAAAAAATATTTATTTAGTACAGATGATTTTGCTCAGTGAATATGAAAAAATCACTGCAAACTTGTGAATTTTTGTCATGCCACTTTTCACGCTTAGCAATAGATTCCCTTTGGTTCGGTTTAGACTGCACTCTAAAAAATACTGGGTTGAGACTGCTGGGTAAGGACGTTGGATTGATTTATCAATTTGGGTTGAAAATTGGTCTTAATCTATAACTCAGCGGTGCTGGGTTGGGAGCACGGATGGGAAAGAGAGCACCACGTTACATTAGAAGTGGTCGAAGACATAATATTGTTAGGGTAACATAAAAGCTAACACCTACAGTGGTTGTTAAAATAACATTTATTGTCTATTAGGTAGCAAGGACTATATTCATTACAGATAAATATATTAATATACATTGTCATAAATTGGCAAACCAGATTTTAGAAAACTAATTAGTTAGAAGGCTTAAACATAGATTGAGTGTTCAGTAGAGCCTCACTTAGAATGAGAAATACATTATTGAATGACAGGAAGAACATGATACACAGTGTCGACTAGGGAGGTAGATCCAGTTCTTTTGCAATAACTGAATATTGCTGAGATAATATGGGGGCTAAAATGCAGAATGATGAACGGTGTGTTTGCTCCCTTTTTTAGGTGCTTTCTCTGATCCTGTGAGGGTCACAGTTGAGGGGTTTGTTGAAGACTAGGCTGTCTTCCCTTGTTCGATCCCTGAAAGTGAGATTCAAGACAAAATAGAAGAATCCAATGTACACTTGAGAGACAAAGAAGAGAAGATTGTGTGTAACATCACCGAAGGCAACAGAACATGTAAAGATCAAGCTCCAAAGTGCAAGAACAGAGTTGAAACTTTCCCAGAGTATAACAAGGCCAACTTCACCTTTAAACTCAAAGGTCTTCAAAAAACACTGTTGAAGATTAAATGTTCTATCATAAGTCTTTAATCCAACAAGGGTAAATCCAAACACAATGTAGTACAGCAACATTTAAGACATCTAGATATACGAGAATCAACATCTGAATACTGTCTCACTGGCATATAATATTCTTTTTAGAGAAAACACACAAATGTGAGAGAGAAAAGTTTCACACCTTATGATTCTCCACATCCACTTCCTTTACTCACTCTCCCCCTCTCTCCCCTCATCTAAACACAGGACACTACAGAGCTCACCAAAACCACTATTCTTAATCAGTATTTGTAACAATGCAACTGTTAATGTTTGATGTTATTTGAATGGTATCTGTGTCTGGTAAAAAGGTCTCATTCTCTTAACAATAGGACAGACAGCCATATAAAGGTAATACAGATCATAAGAGTTAAGAGATAAGTTGATTACTGTAGAAGGTGTGTCATTTCCCAGTGTATTTCATGCAAATTACCTTCTGTTCCCACAGGTGTTAATTCAGCTTGATCAATACAAATTCAAATTGTTGGTTTCTGTCTCCATTTTGGAGAATGTTTGTCTTGGTCTGGGTATTTAAGTGAAAACTGCAAGAAGATCAGGGTGATTCCTCAGCCAGGATGAGCCCATAGTATGAAGTGTGTTTTTTTCTAAAGTCAGGTTTGCATCTTACTCTTAGATTCATCTTTGAGAATTTGATGTCTTGTATTTATTTGATATCTTTGAATTGACTATGTAATTGGCATAAGACATATTTACCTGACAGATAATAAATTGTTACATTTGATTTTATTCTGACTTACTCTGAGAAGTCAATAACACTGCAAATCTGCACTCAAATCAGTAATGGACTAAAATGATGTTTTAGAGCTCTGGCTAACACATTGGCATTAGTTATGTATGCTTAGACATAACTAATACTTTGGCACAATCAACAAAGGCTAATAAGGGTGTAACCCAAATGTGGCCAAGATATATTAAAATGTATCTGGGCAAGTTTTGGCAAAGATATGGCACAGTAAGCACTGGCTAATGTGGCTGTGAGGCTAAAGAGGCCTACAAATAAAATGACAAATATTGCACAAATAATAATAACAATTTGGGCCACTTTTGGCAAATATACAGCACAGTCAGCATTGGATAATCAGTGTGTAATCCTAACTTATGCCCCATATATTAAAAAAAAGATGAGGGTCACTTCTGGTTTGGATGTAGCATTTGACACTGGCTAACTGAAATGGAAGTTTGAAATTGTAAACATGGGCTAATAGAATCTGGCTACTTTTAGTAGGATGCAACATACACACACAAACAAGTGCAATTTATTGATAGCTCTTACTGTCACGGTTTCTGTTAATTGGACTTTTGCACCATTTCCCTTTTTCTGTTGATTGCATTATTCAATATACTATGCAATATCCTACTTTTAGATTTAATCTTTGAGAGTTTGATGTTTTGTATTGATTTGATATCTCTGAATTGGCCATGTAATTGGCATAATACATATTTACCTGATTGATAATAAATTGTTACATTAAATTTGATTTTATTCTGATTTACTGATGACTCTATAGATAACATTGTATCATTGTTACTGCATTTCCTACGTCAGGTTAGTAATTGACTAAAATTCAGTTGAAATGAAGCATAGGGCACACCAACTGTATCTTTAGAGATCCGGCTAACACTTGGTATTAGTTCAAGTGTACTTGATTGTAAGGGCTTATAGGGAATTTCTTTTTAGGTCAACTGGATGTTGTTCAACCAATCTAAATAGGGTGAGCCTAAACTCTGTTTATTGTAAAGTGGTCATTGAGATCTTAATTAGCTGATTCAGTTGTGTTTGACCAGGGTTGGAGATGAAGTTTGCAGGAAGGTAGATCTCCATGAAAAGGATTGTGCACCCCTGCCATAGATAGTTTCAGTGTTATATGCACAAATAAAAGCCTGCTTCTTCTCTTTGACATTGTCATATCATAATGCAGATATGTTCCCTCTGACGCCTGATCAGGTTTTGAGTTAATTCCATTGAGATGTCCATGGTTAACCTATAAAATACAAACTGAAAAGTTATTGAAATCTGAAAAAGGACATCCTCAAAAAAAAAAGATTACTTTTTTTTTTTTTTTTTTTTTTTTAGTGAGTAGACTATATAAAAAGAAAACCTAAATTATTCATCCTTTAAAGAACAGTTACTCACTTTCAGTAAAGGAATGACTTTAAAGCCAGAAATATTTTTTTCCTCAGACAGTTGTACTGTGGCCTGGTAGAATGAGGAGAGAATACACTGAATTCGCTCTATGCTTTTATACTCCTGTGCATGAAGAAGAGTGACATTAGTATGTAAGTGAAGGAAGCTGTTCACAAACTTTCTGTGCAGCACAGACACCTCAGTTATGGCAATGAAGATCATCCATGTTGGTCTTCTGGTCTCCAGTGTACCACTGTGGGCCTTTGACACTGCTTTCAGGTGTGTCTTGTTTAGTCATTAGTTCTTGTGTACTGTATAAATAGCCCTCATGTTTCCATTTGTCTAGCTTTCTTTGTATAACCTGCTGATGGTGAGTCTTTGTCAAGATCATGCTTATGCTTATGCTAATGCTAATGCTTATGCTTATGCTTTTGCTAATGTTCAGGTTCAGTTCATTATTGTTTTTTGTATCTGTTTCTTTATTTTAAGAAACTTCCCATGGGTTTAACTTGCATTTAGTAGACTATTTGTTACACCAAGACACTAACTAATAACAATTTATTCAGAGACCAAGATATATTATTATATGAGGGTCAATACAGGTAAAGTAATTTAGAATTAAATTGTTGTTTCTCTTGTGTGTGTAGGTGTGATATTTTTATTTATAAAATTGTGTTGGTTACATGACGGTAGACAACTCAACACAAAGAAAATGATAAAGAAAGGGATAATTTACTTTAAGAAAAATCATTCTAGATTGTGGAAGAGGCAAAAGGTGAGTCACCTCAAGAAAAGTTGTATCTATCTTGCTGTTGTAAATTAATTTTTTTTATAACTTTTATTTATTTAGGCATAATGCAGCCATCTGTTTTATATATTTGCTATCTATATCTTTTAAATTTTATTCAGTAAGTGACCTCTTATAGGCTTAAATGCCTTTTGGGAAGTATTGTGAAAATGAAAGGGTACTTAATATATATATATATATATATATATATATATATATATATATATATATATATATATATATATATATATATATATATATATATATATATATATGTGTGTATGTATATAAACAGCAGGCTTTTAATGATGAATCAAATGATATTTCTAGGGTGACCATAAATGCCTACACACTATTGGTCAAACTCTTTTCAGTCAAACTACTTTTTCAATTTAAAAAATAAAAAAAATATTTATTTTAGGAAAATTAAAAATCCTAGACAGGAAATATCCAGAAAAAATAGGAAATAAGGTCACCCTAAGCTTAATCATTCCTGTGGGCGCCATATTTGCCATATCGTGCGTCTCGTTAAGTTAAGTTAGTTTTTTATTAAAATAGTGTACATTTTTAGATTTTACATTATAATTTGAGTGGTCACTTTGAAAAAGCAAAATCCCATGGCACACAGGTATGTTTTGATATAAATTTTAGGTAAATATTTCAGGTCAACACATTCTGTCACTCTACATGCTAACTTTGCTAAGCTAATTTGCTATTAAAATGATCATTTATTGCCCATAAAATTACATTTATTACAAATAAATGCAAGATCAGTATCAACTGCAAGTAAATTGTTCCACCAGTTTTAGAAAACGGATTAATTATGGAGCTGTAGTCCGGTTGTTCGGTCTAGCTTTAGCTGGTTAGGTAGGCTAGGTTATAGGGAAGTGGCATGTGGATCAAATACATGATTACTTTTTGTTATAACTAAAGAATATTCCACAGACATTTGTATTTTTAATAATTAGATTCTGTACCTTTTTACTGTAGCTTTTTAGAACAATTTTATTTTAATTTAAATTCAGTTCTGTAAATTAAAATAAGGTGATGTTAATTAAATTGTGTTCAAAATACAAAGACGTATTTGGAATGTCTTAGAATGTTATTAAATGGCTGAAATGACATGAATAACAGTAGTGTTGTCTTTTAACCTAGATCTAGTTCTTTTGTAATTATTGTGAATATTGGAGAAGGTGTGGGTGAAGCTATTTCTCAAAATTGTTGGGATTTGAGAGCTAACGGAAGCAAACTGTATCTTTTTCTCTTCTCTTTCTACAGTTGGTACATCATCTCTGTGCTTCTGCTGGATTTCACAGGTGAGAATCATAAGTGGAGTTTGGGGGGGCGATTCAAAGGTGAGTTTGGTGGTTGTAGTTTGGGGTGGCAATTTGCAACTGTTGTTGTACTATTAGAAAGTTTTATACAGTAATTAGAATCAAAAGTTCAAATTGAATCTGAATCAGTTCGAATTAGAATCGATTTTGATAGGATTTTTGTAAAATAAAGATATTCCTTTACAAAAATAGCCACTCCTCCACCTTTAGATGATATATCCTTACAGAAGATGTTATATCCAGGCATACTTATTGATAAATCATCAACGCTCTTCTTCTTGATTCTGTAAAAACTAAAACATCAGGTTTTGACCTTTCTACCCATAGAGTTGGTCTAATTTTGAAATAAGGCATCTTGCGTTTATGTGAAAAAAAAAAAAAAAAAAAAAATTATGAGAACAAAATTGTTCAAAATTAAATTCTGAATCCAATGTGGATATATTGGGGACCATAATGCAAATGAATGTTTCAATAGTAATATTATCAGAATATGACTATGTGAATTTATATGTTTTTTATTGATCTTTATTGATTTTTTTATTGATATTTACTACTCATAGTATTTTCAGTAAAATTATTCAATTTTACTATTACAAGATTATTATATAAAAAAACCTGGATGAACTACGGGAGAATATAAATGGTAATTCCTTGGATAGGTTTCAGTACATGAAAACGTATTACTACTGCTGCAGCTTGACTCATGCTGCCCACTGTTTCAGCTACAGTACATCAGAAATAAGCCACCCCCTCCCCGCCACGCATAAAAGTGAAGCTCCACCTGCAGAGAATTAAACAGTTTTAAATAAAACTTCATGTCACATGCAGAATGATAAATGGTGTGTTTGCTCTTTTATTAGGTGCTTTCTCTGAACCTGTAAGGGTCACAGTTAAAGGTTTCGTTGGAGAGTCGGCTGTCTTTCCTTGTTCCATCCCTGATAGTGAAATTCAAGGCAAAATAGAAAAATTCAATGTACATTGGAGAGACAATGAAGACAAGCTTGTGTGTGACATTATTGCAAGCAACAGAATATGCACGGATCAAGGTCCAAAGTACAAGTTCAGAGTCAAAACGTTCCCAGAGGAGTATAAGAAGGGCAACTTCTCCATCAAACTCAGCAGTCTTCAAAAAACTGATGCAAGGAAGTACATCTGTCACATCACAGGACCATCTCATAATCACACCATCACAGAGCTTCATGTCGAAGGTGTGTATAATCTGAAGAGTTTTATTGAAAAAAGATGATTATGGTTTTAGATTGTGTGTGTAGTTTGTATTGTTTTTTTGAAATTAGATGATTTTGGTTTGTTGTTTTGTCCCACAGATGGACAACATGGAAGAGGGAACCACAGAAAACCATCATCGACTATGTTGTTTATCAGTTTTTTCTTAATTGCCATTCTGATGCTTTCCTGAACAATATTCATTCAGTTATTGTTGTGTTGTAAGTGTTGTAGGGTACAGCTCAGATCTGATCAATCAGCCAGATGTACTTGCATACACTTTTCAAGTATTTTTACACTGAGTATTGTCATTTAGAGTAAATTTTACTCTACATTTCAGAAAATAACATGTTGATCCTCTGTTTTTCAAACATTATATTATAAATCCTATTCCATTCTATTCATTTCAGTTGTTGCACAGATTGGCACACACCTTGTATTCATCAGTGTTTGTACTAAGGATGTAACATTTTCAGTCATTGTCATTTCTGTCAGTCATGTTGTGCAATAAAATAAATATAACATCAACCCTGGTAATATATATATATATATATATATATATATATATATATATATATATTTGTATATTAATATTTTTTTTTTCTTTTGTCACATAACACTCATGCTACAGAGGTTGAAAGATTTGTGCTACCATTGTGTGGTCTGTGCTACAAGGATGAAAAAATACAAATAAATAATCTGTTAACATATCTGAAAACAACCACAAGTAGTGCAGTTTATGACTTAAACAGGCATGTGACTGACAAACAGCACACAAAATCCAAACTTTATCAAGAACGATTTTCAGACAAATATTTTCCTTATTTTCCCAAAAATTATGAAGAACACCAGGATTGTTGTGCTTGTTTGTAGGGGCTGCACAATTTGGCCAACAATGTTGCTTTTAAATATCAGTATGGCTAATAGTAATTATGACTAATTGTGATTATTAATATTAATTAAAAAATTAAACACTAGACGTATTATTGTTGTAGCAACACATTCATTACAATATACATTATATTTAAGATTACTGTTTTTATCCTATTTTTAGCCTCATGCAAAAACTCCACAATAGATAAACAAATACAAAAATAAACAGAAAAAAATAAAATAAAAGACATTTATTTGAAATGAATAGTTTTTGTAACGAGAAAGAGAGTTTTTTTTATTTCTTTTTCGTAAAGAAATTAAATGAAATTTGTGCTTTTATACAGAATGAAGTGTGTGTGTAAATATCTTTTAAAAAATGAATCTAGATGCTAGACACAATACAATGCTAAACTAGATACAATGTAATTTTGTAGTTTTAATTTTGTGGTCCATCACTGAGTAGAAATCAGTACTAATTCAACGGGTTTTGCTTCCAGGTATAAATTTCAACTTTTGTTATAATATTGCAAAGTCAAGGCTCACTGCAATTAAAGCACACACTGCTGAACTATAAGCAGTCAGCACTCACACTCAGAGCAGAACAGTAGCATAAGTTAACAAGGAGACAATCCTCACTGCTGCGGTTTCAACTCCATTTGAGCCAGGCTTTTCCTGGATTCCTAGTGGTTTCTCTAAAACACAAATACAGTGAAAGTGGAATGAAAAAGGGCATGTTTCTAGTAATCACTGCACAGCACAGTGTGGAAAGTCATCATGAAATTATTATTATTATTATTGTATAGCCATTTATATGTCTGTAACAGAAGCTTTTATAGTAGACAAGGGGAACACATGACAAAAACCAACCAATGAGAACAAAAGACACATGCAACCTAGGACCCAATCAGAACATAACACACAGACAGGGTATAGCACATGACATGATAACATGAGGGGCAAGGGACACATGGGAAATGAAGTCCAGGAAACAATGGCAAGAGTCCGGGGGTGGAGTGCCATCTAATGGAATTCAGACTGTTTGTCCGACTGCTTATATTATTTTAAAATCGTTTTTTTTAAAGGACAAGTGGTTTATAAAATAGATGTATAGATGATGGCCTCTGGAGGTCAGGGATGGTATTGCATTTTAGTTGAGAGATTAAATGTTGAAAGTGTAATAAAATGGCCAAAACATAAATTTGTTGAAATATATTTACAGTGTACTACTGTAGCATTTTTGTATAATGTATGTTTATTAAGTTTTTACAAAGTTTTCAAAAGCACCATTCCCTAGAAAATACCCCAGTCATGTAGAAAAAACAACAAAACATCAAAAAAATAAATAAAATAAAACACAAACACGTTCTTACATTACATAACTTCACATATTTAAAGGGGTCCTATTATGCAGTGCTCTCTCCACCTTCAATATCACCACTGAGGTGAGACCCTTCAGCAAGGCACCGAACCCCAAACTGCTCCCCAGGCACTGCAGCAATATGGCTGCCCACTGCTCCGGGTGTGTGTTCACGGTGTGTGTGTGTGTGTGTGTGTGTTCACTAACTTGGATGGTTTAAATGCAGAGCATAAATTCCAAGTATGGGATATTATACTTGGCCGCACGTCACGTCCTTTCATTTCCTTTCCTTCAGTCTGGCATGAACGGCTCAAATAATTCCTGTATCAATGAAGTCCCGCCTTCTAATTACGAAATGTGCTGTGATTGGTTAGCTGGGCCAGTGTGTGTTGTGATTGGCTCCACTCAGCACCTGGTCGGGAAATGTCATGCCTCTTACCATAGCCGCCTGCTGTAAGTTTCAGTGTACATGTAAATATTGCGTCAAATACTAAATCAATTTGAGCACGATTGTAAACACTCCAAGCTCATCTGCCTTGAGACATTCCTTGAGACATAGTGATAACACTCGTTGCCTTCTCTAGTGCAGCTCAACCAGGTCTTGTCCAATTCGTCGATCTTTGTGATATCACAAATCCCGGAAAATATGCGTTGCAGTCCAAACGAGTCTTTCACTGTGGTTTTTGAAAATAGATTTCTGTTAAATAAAATATCTTCTTTTGCATTAAGCTTTGTAACTTTGCAGATCTTTTTATGCTCAAACAGTAACATTACAGACTAACTACTGTAAAGTTGAAAAAGTGAAAACACATAATAGGCCCCTTTTAAAACTTCTTCAATATCTATTTTTAACCAAGTTCAAAAAACACCTCCCAGGTATCCAAAAATTATGAGTGTTTCTTCTTTATAACATATGTAAGCGTTTCAAAAGCAAAACATGATATTCAATTTTTCAGCCATAGTCCAAGGGCAATTGGTATTTTTCCAACACAGGGCAATAGAACGTCTTGCTTGTAATAGACACACATTCACCAGCTTTCTTTCTTTAGTAGACAAAGAGCAATTGTCCACATACTCAATACACAAAATAAAGGGCATAGACGAATTGGAGAGTAAGTAAATTGAGAAACATATTGAGTCACCCCAACCCAAAACTTCTGCACCTCCTCACATTCCCACACACAATGGAAAAATGTACCTGGAAACTTACTGCATTAAGGGAAGTCGTGGTCTAGTGGTTAGAGAGGTTGACTCCTAACCCTAAGGTTGTGGGTTCGAGTCTTGGGCCGGCAATACTACGACTGAGGTGCCCTTGAGCAAGGCACTGAACCCCCAACTGCTCCCTGGGCACCGCAGCATAAATGGCTGCCCACTGCTCCGGGTGTGTGTGCGTGCGTGCGTGCGTGTGTGCACTTTGGATGGGTTAAATGCAGAGCACGAATTCTGAGTATGGGTCACCATACTTGGCTGTATGTCACGTCACTTTAAAACAAAGATCAGGGATATTAGGGTTAAATTTATTTAAACTTACAGAGGTTATATAAATTCTCATAATTGTATTGTAATAATCTCAACCGAGTGTTCATAGTTTGTGTTTGTGCATTTAAACAAATAGTATGCCAGTCATCTAATGAAATATCCATACTGACAACGAGGGAAGTTGCACAGAATTCTTTAAACGTGAAAAAATAAAACTTGTGAGTTGCAGATACTCAAAGTGTTTCTGAGGTATGTGAAACTTCGATACAAGATTATCAAATGACATTAAAATATTACAAATCATCAGTCTAATCATGCCTTTATTCATCTACAATTTGAACCCCATATCATTTTTTTTTTTATCTGAGCTGAAATGATCATTACCACAGATAGAGGAGAAAAGCAGGATAGCACGGGGAGGTCGGCAATATATTTACAGGCTTCCCCAGGTGAAAAAGACATCGTATTAAATGTATTAAAAATATACTTGAAATTCAAGTAGTATGTTTATAATACATTTGTATTTCCAACATGTTTATTTGAAATGCATTAATAATAGGTGAAAACATACTCTTAAATGTATTAAAATGGTGAAAACATACTCTTAAATGTATTAAAATGTACTGAATTACATTTTAATATATAATATGCTAAACAGAAAACATGCTTTTAATGTATTTATAAAAAGTATACTAGAAATTCTTTGGTAATAAATATATGCTTTTAAGGAATGTACTAAACACAAGCATACTTTTAGTGGGGGTTTTTAATGTACTTTATATTGCAGTTGTCAGGGAACCATCACCATCACAGCCCTCCATCATCACCGTCACCTGGTCCCAATCACACCCGATCCCAGTCGCCGGAGTACTGATCACCTGCACTAAATACCAGACCCAGTATAAAGACAACCTCACTTCAGTGCGTCTGCATCCTGGCTACTGTTCACTACTCCAAACATTACCCAGACTCCTAATACTGCTAACATGTTAACGCTGCCTCCAGAGCCTCTGATGATCCTCCTGTGTTTCTACTTCAATACAAGATTATCCTTATTCCTTACTTCTCTGGTTCTCACCTGCCATTTACTCCTCAATCTGGTCCTTTCAATAACCTCCGTCATCTCAGTAACCTCCCATCTCTGCCTCGATATGTGACAGCAGTAGGCCAACACATGGTTATATTTTAAATATTTATGTATTCATAATTTTATTATTTGGAAAAAGTACAATATTTTGAAAAAAATTTTAACATTTTCAATGTACAAATGTTTGTCAATCAAGTAAGCATTGTGAAATTAAAATATGTTGTTCAGTTGTACTTAAACTTATGTTTGTTTGGTTGGTTTGTTTTTTGTTAATTGATTGATAAGTTGTTTTTAGTTAGACGTTTATAAATTTGTTCAAGCTTGACGACTTTATATTCTAATATATATTTCTGAAATTTACACAAGGATTTCAACATCTATATATCTAAAAAACTTGGGTTTACTTGTGTTTAAATTCAAACAACACACTGACTAAACCAGAGCCATTGAACGGCTCTCATTGGTTTGTATGATAATGAGCTCCCATGATATGGAGCTTATAATATGACAATACTATTTGAATTGTGTAAATTTGAATTATTGACAAGTGTCATTCAACAAAGCTGAATTTGATGTGACAACTATGTTATAGTTTTGAATTAGATTTTTTAACTTGAATATTTAACATTTGAAATTTAACAATTGAATTTTTTATGGCAGTTTATATATATATATATATATAGACTTGTATTTTCAAAACAGCTGACTTTTTGTTCTAAATTGTTGCACTGCAAATATCCAGTTTTTTAAAAATACAGCTTCAAGTTTTCAATTTGAAAAAGAAATTTGGAACATCAAATTCAATATTCAAAATTCAATACGCAGAAATTCAGTTCTTACTGAAAGTAGGTCAGAGGTTATCCACAGGGAAGACAAAGAAGATCTTCGAAAAGTTGAACGAAGCATTTAGGGTGACAGGAGCAGACATCTTTGGTTCACTTAGGCTAGTTTTATCTTGGCCACAACATATTAATGTGGCCACGAGATCATTTTGCGGAGATAATCGAGATGACATTTCAGGAATCGCCACGCGGCTGCCGCTTTCTCTCGTAGTGAAGGTGTTCGTCTCGGGGCAGACTTTACCATAGTTTCAATTAATAGGCCTAATCTGCCCGGTAATAGGTTAAAGGTGATAAGATCAAGATAAAAAGATAAAACATGTTTTTATCTCTGGCGGTGCCTGCCGCGGAGTTTGGTGCATTACTGCTTGAACAACAGCATACTTTCCTGCTATTCACAATTTGAACATAAGTTTTAATAAACGAGATTGGTCTACCTCGTGTTTTAGGATTCTTGTGTTTTTCGAGTCTGGTTGTGGGAGAAAGTCTTGCTGTCAGATAACGGGTCGATTATTCTGTCAATTTCTGCGGGTGCGGGTTTATCAGACATTAACATAGACTGTATAAAGAAGGACCCGCAGTAATTGACAGAATAATCAAAAGGCTGAAAAGTAATTAAATCATAAAAAAATTAAAATAAAATCATACACTTACTAAAAATATTGAAATATTTTATGTTTATCTTCATTTGTTGTGCCATATGACCATTCACCAATGTCAGAGAACCATGAACATGCAAATGTGATACTTAATTATTAAAATATTTATTTTTAAATCTCAGGTGTACTTAAAGGATCACTGATTCTGACTTCACTTTTTTTAACTTTAGTGTGTAATGTTGCTGTTTGAGCATAAAAAACATCTGCAAAGTTACAATGCTCAAAGTTTAATGCAAGGGAGATATTGTCTACAGAACTGCTGATTGACCACCTCTTTAAAGTGAATATGTTAGGTGAAAGAGGTCCAGAGGACAAAGAGTTTGAGAATGTCTGCAAATAAGAAATAATGAAAATGTGAATTTTAATGACTTTGTAAAGACCAAAGCATTTCTATAATACATATTCAATAAAACATAATACATGGTTAAATAACCTACTGAGTGATAATTCAAATGTGTTTATAGGTGGTTGATGAATTGTTGATGCAATTTTTAAGCATTTATTTATTTTTGTATGATTTTTGTAAACCCATTGGTCAAACACCGGATTAACGACTGATAACTGTGCGAATGTCCACAAACTGGAAGACTTTCTGAGTGTATATAAGCGGTAGACTATTTTAAAAAAGGAACATTTAAAATGTAAAAAAGAGGAATTAGAGAGAATCAATAAATGATGAATAATTTATTTCTATTGTGTGAATAATATGTAATCATGTAATCTATAAAAAAGTAGCCTAACTGTAGTCTGATTTAGTCTGACACTTGTGCGTGGCGCAAGCTCCTGTGCACTCGCACACAGGAATAACACAAGATTTACATAAATGTAATTACTTGCCATTTCAGTTTGTTTCTTACCAAACCTTACTGTATACCTTCAGAACGTTTGGAATATAGCCTACGCCAAGAGATGCATATTATTTTATGACAGATTAGCATCCGCTTAAAGAATGAAGAGTGAAAGTCACCATTCTCTGCCATTAAATGGGTAAGTGCGAGCAGGACATTTTTTGTGTGTGTTTCAAAAAAAAAAAAAAAAGGTAGACCAAATAAAGCCTTTACAACAACATCTGACTAGTTACCCTAGTTAAATAAAACAGAAAAACTCGACTACTGTCAAGCACAGACCAATATTGAAATGCACAGGAAATATGCAGCAATCTAAAGCCCGGGCAACACCAAGCCGAGTGATGAATAATATATAACTGAATAATATAAAACGAATGTTGTTTGACTGGAATTATAGAAGATACACGTGCAACACTAACCATATATTTTTTGTGAGTTTAGTCTTTCAGGAGATTATTTGATATCCATTAACTTATGATTCGTTTTTTAAGAACTACTCCTTTTATTCTCCCCCCTCTCTCTCTCTCTCTCTCTCTCTGTCCTCTTTTTGTTTTGCTAATTTTGAAGTATGTTATTTTCTCTTATACAATGCATGTGCAGGTGTACCACTTTCTTTTGGAATAGATGAAGTCTATTCTGGGACAGGCAGTTGTCCTGCACTGAACAGCTGGGGTGATGTCAAATGTTAAGATTAACTCCCCTCATCATTTTGTATTGTTTGCAGATTTTGCAGATGACAGATATTGACTGTATCTATGTTCAGGTTTACATACTGTATAATTCTGTTCCAGTGGTGGACGAAGTACACAAATCAAGTACTTTAAGTAAAAGTACAGATACGTATAATAAAATGTTACTCCAGTAAAAGTACTCCTTTTTCAATTTTACTCGAGTGAAAGTACAAAAGTACTCTATTTTTTATGTACTTAACTTAAAAAAAAAAAAAAAAAAAAAAAAAAAAAAAAAGTACAGAAAAAAAAAAAAAAAAAAAAAAAAAAAAAAGTCTTCTTTAATTTAATTTTATATTAGCACATTTTTTATAACCCTACTGCTCAAAATATATACTATATGGAGTCAAGATATATTTTTGTTGTTGATATGGACTACGCTGATGAGAGTGATGTAGTAATGTTCACTGTGAAGATACACTGCGATGTACCTGAGAGAAAACAGTTCTGACCATCTGATCTTCACCAGTAAAAAAAAAAACGTTTTAAAGTTTGTTGTTTTACAGAACATCACTGTTATATATGATATGAAAATAAGGCCTGAAGTTAAGAAGAACATTTTAAGGAAAATATAATTTATTTTCATAATGATTTTTTTTTCTTCTCAAACCTTGTCTGTGGTGTAAAAAAATTCCTGGCCAAATGCCCCCAGAAGACATCACTTCCCACTTTGATAATTGCTGTAGTTACCATGTTCTGAACATCACATCCTTTCTTTTTCCTCCAGATGTAATCTATCTAGGTCAGGGATCCCCAACCTTCTCCTGGAGAGCTACCATCCTGCAGACTTCAGTTCCAACCCTTGCTCCAACACGCCTGTCTGTAATTACGAAGTAGCCCTGAACACCTTGATTAGCTGGTTCAGGGGTGTTTGATTGGGGTTGGAGCTGAAATCTGCAGGACAGTAGCTCTCCAGGAGCAGGGTTGGAGACCACTGATCTAGGTCAGGGATCCTCAAATCTGTTCCTTGAGATCCATTTTCCTGCAGAGTTGAGCTGTAACCCTAATCAAACACACCTGAGCATGCTAATCAATGCCAATCAGTGTCTTTGGGATCATTAGAAAATCACAGGCAGGTGACTTCGATCAGGGTTGGAGCTAAACTTCTACAGCGCATTGAACCTCCAAGGCAAGATTTGATCTAAAAATTACCTCAACTTATCACCAGCAAGCTTGTTAGCTAGACAGTTAGCATAAGCTAACAATATTTAATTTTCTGTCTGGTTATGAAGAAACATTCATATCTGTCTACTTGGCTAGTTAATCCAAACAATATAAAAATGTATACTGTTGATAAACAATATAAAAACAGACATCACACGAAGCGTTTTAATAAAACTGTTAACTTTACGGCAGCGAGGACTTTTGAACTTGCATGAGTTATTTTATTTAATCTGTGATATTATAATGTTTCCTTAGACCTAAAACATGAGAGGGATGTTGACTTGTCTGCATTCAAGCATTTCAGTGGGCTTAAATAGATAATCCTTTACAGCAGATTTAGTTCACAAACAACTAATAGTTTTGACCTAAATACAATTTTAAGTTACAATAATTAATCCTAAAATTTGACAGTAGTAACTTACTTTTAGCAGCATCAGTTGCGCACGCGCTCACAAGATCTTTCGGGTTCTTACTTGTGAATTCAGTTCACTGGAGACTCGCACTAAACGGTTCATTTGAATCAGTGAGTTGTCGACTCGAGAACAGCTGAAATTGGATCATTCTAATTCGCGAATGAATCGTTTGGTGCGATTTGTTCAGCTGCCAATAACTTCCTAGTAATCCTGAAGACCTTGATTAGCTTGTTCAGGGTGTGTTTGATTAGGATTGGATCTAAACTCTGCAAGAAAGTGGACCTCAAGGGCCAGAGCTTTAAGCATTTGGTATGTATAATGTTGGATTTTGGGTGTTTTGTTAGTGTCGGGTATTTTATGTTTGAGAGTTTAGATTTGGTGAGTTGTCCCAGTGACAAGCATTTTCTCTCTGAGAGTGCAGAAAGGATCAGGATCTCTGGTGATAGTGTCCCTGTTCAAGGCCTTGTCCCAAATTGTGGTCTTAGCTAAGAGTAATGAAGGCTGTTTTGTTTTTTTGTAGACCCACTGTCTTGAATGCGTTCCAACCTGTCTGTAATTTTCATATGATCTTGAAGACCTTGTTTGTTCAGGTATGTTTGACTGGGGTTGGAGCTAAACTCTACAGGACACTGGGTCTTCAGGGGCAGAGATGAAGACTGAGGAAGTAGTCTTCTATGAAGACCATGTCTGTGTGGACCTGGTATAAGTAGAGCATTCTGAAATCTAAATTCTCAAAAGGAAAACCTAGTGTCTAGTGGACTTCACGCAAACATACATACCATCAAAATTTCACCATTAGGACAAGGGCATACTGGGATAGTATGATCCATGATGTTATCACCATGTGCACCTTACTATCACCTACAACAGTATCATTGACGTGTCAGACAGGACTCCCCACCCAGGTGCCGACCTGGCTCAACCCTGCTTAGCTTCAGAGTGCAACTGGTTGTGAGGTACCAGGTGACATTCATTCATTTTAAAGGACAGGTGTACAAAAAAAAAAAAAGGCAGAGTGAGTAGCTTCAGGGCTTTCCAGTTTAAGAACTGCTTTAGAATTGCAGTGTGTATACTTGTTATATATGAGTTTATGAATACAGGTACAAAGTACAATCTTGACGAAATCATGTGTTATGAGAACAACCAACTCACATCACACAACCACTGATCCCACTTCAAAGGGATAGTTCACCAAAAAGTTTAATTCTTCAATAATTACTAACCCTCATGTTGTTCCAAACCAGTAAGACCTTCATTCCGGTTCTGAACACAATTTAAGATATTTTTGAGGAAATCCATTTTCTGACCCTGAGTATTTAGGGTTGCAGGTGAAGTGTTGAAGGCCCAGAAAGGTAGTAAGGACATCAATAAAATAGTCCCTGTGACATCAGTGGTTCAGCCTTAATGTTATGAAGCTACGAGAATACTTTTTGTGCGCAAAGAAAACAAAAATTACAACTTTATTTAACAATTTCCTCTCTTTTTCGACACGCTTACTTTTGGAGTGACTGAACTTGATAAGTTTCTCATTGATGTCAGTGTGCTATATAATTGTAAGGCAATTATATAGCACACTGACATCAATGAGACACTTATCAAGTTTTATTTTTTTTATTTATTTTTTTAGGGGTTCAGACCCTAAGAGTTATAATCTCTTCATTTTAAGAAACATCTCTGTGGATTACTTCTAGTCTATACAGTATATGGGTGATTCTATAATTGGAGATTACATTTCATAAAGAAAAAAAAAAAAAAAAAAACAGTTCTTACATTCCAACATTTGGAGATAATAGTTCACCTATGCATACCTTAAAAATTAACAAAAATAAATAAATACCTATGTCTTCACAGAACTGTCCGCTTGGACCAAATATTTTTCATCTGAAAATGTATTATATACAATATTCAGTAAAAAAAGAGAAATGTTGTTGAAATATTATAATGGTGCATCATATCTCAATAATGTTTATTAGATTTTAAACAATAATTGTATAGTTTGTGTGTGTGTGTGTGTATTTAGTTAATAAAGAGTTTTTAGTAACAGAATTGAAACAATTGTCCGATGGACTGTCACTTCTGTTAATATACCTTGATAACAGAGTTTGACAGTAACATAATTGACAATTTTATTTTATTTTTGCCAAAAACTCCACTTGCTAGCATAAATGCTAAGAGCACATGGCACTAATGAAATCATGATTAAAATACCTATAAATAACCCAGTTTGTGATCAGTAAAAATTTTGTTTTCCTTTTGATATTGTGGTAGGAACGTTGACGTTCTTTAAAATAACTCTTGGTATAAGAACTTTTTAGATTAAAATATTTTCTCAAAGAGAGCACACAATTTTCAGTGCTTCAGATCTTATCAGTGAGGGGAAGTGTCATCATTTCCTGTATCTTACATATATAATTACAGCAATTTAAAGGCAAAATATTGTACTGTAACAGAGTTGACACAAGATTTATGGACACACATTTTTATAGTTATTTTTAAACAATGTAATGTTGTAGAATTAAGTAAATTAGTATTTGGGTCTTTTAAAAATAAAATGAATGAAATATTACAAAAAGAAAAATACAATAAAATATTTTGATTACACAATGATACATGATAGAAAAATGCACTGACTAATTCAGACAACAAGAAATCATGATTTTGAGCCATTTAAGAGATTATATTGTCATTGATTATAACATCTTGTAATTCATAACAATAATAACAAATTATTAAACTAATTAAAAATATAACCATTTGAAAAAAAAGCTGAAAAAAATAATGGCTTTGGACACCAAGTGTACCTGCAATCACTCATATGCAGCTAAATTACAGATAAATCACACATTAATATGGTGCCTCCTGCTAGCCAACCAACCAAGGTTTTTCACTACCTGTATGGCTTGAGATAGGCTCTGTAAACCAAGACAAGCTGTGGCCTAATGGTTAGAGATTTGGACTTGTAACCCGTAGGTCGCAAGTTCGAGTCTTAGTGCTGGCAGGAGCAGTAGGTGGGTGGGGAGTGAATGAACAGCACTCGTGGGAGGGAGTGAATCTTCCACCCTCAATGCCCATGGCTGAAGTGTCCTTGAGCAACTGAACCCCCAGTTGCTCCCCGGGCGCTGGATATAGCTGCCCACTGCTCCGGGGGTGTGTTCACTTCTCACTGCTGTGTGTGTGCACTTGGATGGGTTAAATGCAGAGCACCAATTCCGAGTATGGGTTACCGTACTTGACAAATGTCATGACTTTCACTTTCACTTTCAAAACAAGAAAATATATGAAGCCCCTCGGAGGTCAGTGATAGTATTGCATTTTAGTAGAGGGATCAAACTTTGAAAGAAGTTTAACAAATGTGTTAAAATATATTTAGAGTGTACTTGTATAGTACTTTTAGTTGTATTTTGGCATTCAAAATGAAATGGCCAAAATGTATTACCCATATGGAAATGTAATATATGTGCATATATATGTGCATTCCATATATGAACCCTATTAGAAAATGGGACAATTTCATATATTGACATATAAGTCTACCCCATACAAAAATATGTTTTATGTATGTATAATACATTTATTGCCATATATGAAATGTATATAATTATTAATATATGTGAGACATATGTATTTTTAATTATGTGTAATATAATGTATAGTAATTTTATTTGTATTTTTTAATTTTTTTTAATTATTATTTTATTTGAGACATATGTGGTTTCATATCTTTGATCTTCAAAATGATCTTTTAATACAGGTTGTAGACACATGTATCTACAAAGTTGCCTTAAGCCTTAAATGTTAAATGGTACAATAAGCTAGAAAAAGTAAAACATTTATATAAACAGTCTTTATTTCTTTATCTACATATATAACTGATCAAAACACTGAACAGTCGTAAGAAACAGATCAACCAATTGTAGTGGTTTAGCTAAAAGTCTACAGGTTTGTATTCCCACAGCTAGGTTAGTTTTTTGGTTTATACCATTCCCAGTAGGCCCCTGGTGAAGAAATTTCTGGATCAATGCATCTGTAAGAAATCAGTTCCCACAGCTTGGGTAGTTTTTGGTTTATTGCCATCCCTAATAAGCCCACAGCATTACGTTTGAACTCAAACATATCATATTAAAAATCAAACTGTCAGAAAACTATATGTATTTCAGGAACTGCTCAACATTTAAAAGCAACTTTTTAACTTTGGTAGTGTTGGGTGGTACAGTAAACTAAACTTGATTTTAGTCGACATGGTGTTAACATATATCTTTAATCTGCTTAAGTTTTACAATCCAACACAAGTTTAATTTTGCTTTTTAAGTTAGACCTGTGCCTATAGCTTAAAGTGTTTAACTACTTTTATGATGACAAATATATATATATATATATATATATATATATATATATATATATATATATATATATATATATGTATTATTTTTTTATTTATTTTTTTGTATTTTTTTTTATATTTAAATTAAATTTTTTTTAGTTTAAATCCAAACCCTAATATACTAGTTAAAATTAACTTCAACGCGAGCATATTCAAAACACATCAATGCAGCTGTATTCATAACATCGTATAAAACACTGATAGTTTATGTTGATTTAGTCGATATGATTTTGGGTACACTCAATTTCTCATTAATGCAATTATCTAATCAACCAATCACATGGCAGTTGCTTCAATGCATTTAGGGTGTGGTCCTCAAAACAATCTCCTGAACTCCAACCTGAATGTCAGAATGGGAAAGAAAGGTGATTTAAGCAAAGACTGAAATAACCACTCGTTACAACCGAGGTATGCAGCAAAGCATCTATTAGTGAAGCCACAACACACAACCTTGAGGCGGATGGGCTACAACAGCAGAAGATCCGGGTGGGTATCATTTATATTAAATATAGGTAGGAGAGGGTGGATTTTGTTTGAGTTAGCTAAAATTGTTTGGTTGGTGACTGAAAAAAATGTAGCCTGGTCTGATGAGTCTTGATTTCTGTTGAGACATTCAGATGGTAGAGTCAGAGTTTGGCGTCAACAGAATGAGAACATGGATCCATCATGCCTTGTTACCACTGTGCAGGCTGGTGGTGGTGGTGTAATGGTGTGGGTGTTTCTGACCATGTCCATCCCTTTATGACCATCATGTACCCATCCTCTGATGGCTACTTCCAACAGGATAATGCACCATGTCACAAAGCTCGAATCATTTCAAATTGGTTTCTTGAACATGACAATGAGTATACTGTACTAAAATGGCCCCCACAGTCACCAGATCTCAACCCAATAGAGCATCTTTGGGATGTGGTGGAATGGGAGCTTCGTGCCCTGGATGTGCATCCCACAAATCTCCATCAACTGCAAGATGCTATCCTATCAATATGGGCCAACATTTCTAAAGAATGCTTTCAGCACCTTGTTGAATCAATGCCACGTAGAATTAAGGCAGTTCTGAAGGCGAAAGGGGGGTCAAACACAGTATTAGTGTGGTGTTCCTAATAATCCTTTAGGTGAGTGTAAACACTGACAGGGAATATTTAAAACATTAGCTGATATAGGGACAGAGGATCTTGCAGTCCAAAACAATTATAAACAGTGTGAGTTATTATTTTTGATTAGATGAGTGTAAATTACCTCATACAAGGGCGTTTCATCCAGTGCTTCACTCAGTGATGTTCTTCGAGCACGTCTATAACATAATTGTCGTTTAAACTTTATGTGAAAGTGCTGGCACATTTGTTATCCTTCCACATGCTAAGAAAAAACATCTACAAGAGATGATGACTGTTTGTTTAGCCGCAGCCACTGCTCTCTGCCTGTTGTGTTTCAATTTTGGTGCATGTGCCAAAGGACTGTTGTGTTTCAATTTTGGTGCATGCGCAAAAGCGTTATTGTGATGTTCAAGCGCAATCCCGCATGCAATTTCGTTTTAGTCTATACAGTCTATGGTTTTCGTACAATGACGACAATTGCAGTGATGAGAGTGCATATGGACCAAAAGTTAAATAAAGGTTTTTTTTTTTTTTTTCTTCTTCCCATAACTCTATAATACATTCATTGTTCTACAAGTAACTTACCCAATCACTGGCATAAGGCTTAGCATACAGACTTTTTTAACATGTTATAGCCTATATTCATCTCTACTTTTCCCCCTGAAAACTGAATTGAAACAAATAATAGAATTAAGCAAAAAAACAGTAGGTATATAGAGCAAATTTCAATATATATTGTTAACATAAATGGTCATACATACAATACCATATAAAATAAAAAAGAATGATATACATACTTTATATATATATATATATATATATGGGGATTTCAAATATCTTATAAACATAGCTATATCTACATACAGTATATCCAGAAAATGGATATATGTGTGATAATAATATATTATAAACATAGCTATATCTACATATACTTAAGTACAAGTACTGTTACATTTTGCTGAAATAATACTCAATTACAAATAAAAGTACTGGTGTCAAAAAAGTACTTAAGTAAAAGTACAAAGTACTCCTCTCAAAAAACTAATTATTAGTTACTTTTTAGCCAGCGATATTTAATTACCAAAAAATATTCATATCACCTATGTGGATAATAGCAACTTTGAACAAAACCCACTTTTATCTTATTGACAAAGTACGTGAATTAGTGGTCATGATACAGGAATTTCTAACTTCAATACCTTGGTTGGATAGGAGTGCTCTTTCATAAAGTCTTGATTTCATTTTTATAGGTGTACTAGAACATGCTCTCATGCTTGGTGGTTCGAAAAATGCATTATTTTTCACATAATTTACATTATTACAATACCTTTCTCCCCAGCCTGGCACAAACGGCTCTATTAGTTCCTGGTTTGATGAAGGCCTGCCTTGTGTTGTGAATGGTTAGCTGTCCCAGTGCGTTGTGATTGGCGAACAGCTCAGACGGTGTTTCAGTACTTTCCTGGTTTGTCCCAAAGCAGCAAGTTCTGTCTGCTCCAGTATAGTTGAGATGGCATCAATATTGTCATATCAGTTTGAGCCTGATTCAGACCCTGAGTATATTAAACAAGAGGATCACGCAGAACCTTTGCACGCACGGATATTGCAAGACATATTAGAGTGGTAAGAGTATTGTTATTTTTTTGGCTAAATCACGTTTTAGATAGGATGTCAAAAACTGCTTAAAAAAACAACTGCATTTACTAATAAGTGCAACGGTAATATGTATTACATCGCAGAGAAAAAACGACATTCAACGTAAATAACACACACAACAACAAATAAAGCAGTACACTTACAGGCTGGGATGCAGACACAGCAGATTTTCCTGACAAAGGGGGAACTGCTAAGTCTTTCAGCAAAAGCCTTTTGGCGAAACCAGCACTGTAATGTTTAATGACTCCCCTCAAAACTTGACGCTACAGCAGCACTTCTTTGTCGTCGTCTTGTCTGATCCACTCAGCCAAGTGTTTGAACCACGACCTCACCCATTCCTACCAACCAACCATTTCCATAGGCGGGATTTATTTGAATGATATTCTAATGGGCTGCTTTGTGACATCACAAACCACAGAAAACAATGCTGTTGTTCAAACTAGCCGTTTTTTGTAGTTCTTGAAAAGGGAGGGTTTTTTTTTAAATGAAATATCTCCCATTGGAGTCAACTTTGAGATTTATAACTTTGTAGATCTTTTTTATGCCCAAACATACACACTACACTACACTAAAATTCAAAAAGTAAAAAATCATAATAGGACCCCTTTAAGAATATCTGCTTGTTACGTCTGACATCTTGCTTCACCGCTTCTGGGTCCTAACTCTCTGCCAGATGCCCCCTCAGAAAACAACCAACTGTGTGCATATACACACTCATGATGTCATGTAATACTGAAAAATTATAACCCAAACCTTTTTCTCCATACTGAAATCCCAGATGGCCTGACAGTGATTCAGCTAAAATATTAGTGTCTAAGACACTGTGAGTATGGAGACTGTAGTGGGCACAGAGAAGTTTTAAATGCTTAGCTTAAATATGTAATATTAATTAAAAAGTGCTCATAAATGCTGCTGAGATAGTATTCTCAAGTGAAATGAGTAGAGGCTTGGACCCTGAAACAGCAGTCCTAACATCATGACTTAACAAGAGGATTCTCCCAAGCCGTCAAACTGACTTCATCAGAGCAAGAACGCCATTTCAGAGCCGGAAGCGATGGCAGACAATATTTTCTCAGTGTATTGACTTGCATGGTTCAATTGGCAAAATTATCACATACTGTATATTGCCATATAGACATTTTAATATTTTTTGTCCATCCATTTTTTCAAGGCACTCATTACTTCAAGATTTGAAATTGGTTTAATCTAAGTCTTCTAAAAAGACACATTCGCTTTATATGATGAACAGATTTTATATAGGCTTTTAATTACATTATTTTACAGGCTTTTATTTTTTTGATCAATTACCATTACAAAAATCTCAATCTTAAACATTTGCTCATTCTGTGTATTTGTGTCTTTAAAATAGGGTAACTTACAGCACAAGGAAGCTTGATTTCAAACTGAATTGAATTTACAAAAAAAAAAAACAAGTAGGCCTACATAGTCAGTAATAAAATTATAAAACAAATGACCTCAATTCAGTTGAGGTATTCAAAATATGACAACACTGAATTTTTTATAAGCAATGATTTATGAGCCATATACAGTCTGTTAGGCCTATTTATTTAGATAAATGGAACATCAGATGGCTTTGACCTGTAATGACTGTACACTGTAGTGATGCAGTTAGGCAGACTATAGGATATTTATATGTACAAATCAGACAAATGTCCCATTCCAAAACATTTCTAGCAAAAATTTACATGGTAAAGAAATAAAGTTCCATCTTTGTTTTGAAAGCCTTTCTGGTGCATTTTACTTACAACCAATAAAATTTCTAGAAGGATTTTCATCAGTCAGGTGTGGATCTATTCTGAATGGCTTATAACTTTTGACAAATTTTAATCCATGAGCAAAGAGAAATAATATCTACTTTAAAAGCATGGAGAGATGGCGACTGCACACAGTCTGCGCACAAGCAGTTCATTTGTATAAGTTAGGCCTATTTGAGAGCTCGCATTCAGTTTTCTGCGATTACATGACAGTGTTCTCATGTTACAATAAAGCGCTCGCCACATTTGCGTGGGAATGATTAAAATTATGCGGAATACCTGCAATCCCGCGCGGATGCGTGTCAAACTCACTCGGAGAGAAGAGAGAGACACAGATTGTATTTGTGTATTTTCAGATATTGTGGAAAATGAGTAATGGAACCGTGTCAGATATTTCAGTATCGGTGTCAAAATATAGATATTTATGATAACACTACCATGTAGTTTGTTTCTCCAAGCTCTGAGTCCATAAATCTCACTGAGCTCCCTTACTGTCTGATCAGCTCTTCACCTGCTGCAGCGGTTCAGATATCAGGGCTGTTATTGGTCCCTTCACGATCAGATATCTTTATTGGCTGCTGAAGTGCCTTCAAAAGTTTGAATATCAATTCAAATTGTGGGCGTACTCAGTAACGAACTGTGATTTAAAAGTAACGAAGTAGATTATTTTGCTAAATTTGTACTTTAAGTACAAGTCAAAGTACAGCTTTAAAAATATACTCAAAAAAGTAAAAGTACCCCCAAAAAACTACTTAATTACAGTAACGTGAGTAGTTGTAATTCGTTACCTCCACCACTTGTTAAATTTGTTATTTCTTGTTTTATTTTTTACATTTGATGGTTATGTGTGTGATATTGATTTTGTGTCATATATTACATTTCCGTATGGTGAGTTCAGTCTGACTTCCTGTAGGTGGTGTGGTTTTGATGTGTGAAGGACAACAACATGAGAATTTTGCAAGTTCATTTCTGTGCAAAATTGTGTTGGACATTTCAGAGGGTTTGCCTGTTTGTGTTCACATAATGTTGATTATCTCCTGAAAGATAATCAACATTAAATCTGTGCATGCATACCTTTGGCTCGCCTTAGCAGAAGTGTTTGCATTGTGGTTTAGCTGAAGTAAAATGATAAGTTAAGGTTAGTATGCTACTTAAACCATTCAGTTCCACTGAGTTGGTCACTTAAGTGTAATGAGTTCCTATCTGCTTTAGACATATCGCCTTCACATGATTTTCTTAACCTCAAATGGAAAAAGTATGGCAGTGCAGTCATCTATATATCTACAAAACAAAAAGCTTCATACTGTTAGAGGTTAAACCACCTGGCTTTGCAGTTCACTGGTGATCAGGTGACCATGTGTGGAAAACTTTACTGAGCTTGTCTGGCCAAGGCCAACCAAAATACCTATGTTTAATCTGCAAAGCAGCATTTGGCTTACCATCAAGTAGGTGGATGATTCCATTGTTTATTAAAAAAGAGAGAAAAGTTCATTTTTGCTGTCTATTTCTGATATTTTTTATTCATTGAGCAAGTAAAGATATGTTTTGAAACTTTACATTTAAAACAAAAGTAAAAGCAACCTGCTGATATAAGGTCAAGAACATGCTTTCCTGTTTATGATTTGGGCTGCAGGAAAAAAGCACCGCTTTTGTTCAAACTCTTCATGCATCAAGGAAAAGACCACCTCAGTATACTGAAAGAGCAACAGGGCAACCATCAATATTAGCATTTGCAAGTGTATGTTATGCATCTGTATCTGGTTTGTGATACAAACAGCGATAAAGAGTCAAAGTAATCATAATGAATAATTAAATAAATAGAAGAAAAAAGAGATGGTTTCGCATAATTTACCATTGTCTTTGGCTCTTGTTTCAGAGGTATAAACTGAGTCTGCTCTATATCTGTTTCTCGATGTTTTAATTTTTCTCTAGAGTAACAACATACACCTATAAGAGAATAGAATAATGGTCATATTTTACAGATGAATTTAAATTTATAATTTAAATATTAAAGAACAGAATTTACCAATGACTACAAAGACCAGAATACCATGCATCAGACCAGAAAAGATGATAATAATCATCCATGGTTGCTGAATTTGGTCAGTATAATTCACCACCATATGATTCTGCTCAACATACTTCAGCACAGTGTGATTCTGGCACTCAGGTGATTTAGTTGGTTCTGTAAAAAAAATAAAAATAAAAAAAATAAAATAGCCATACATTGAAAGCACTGAATATTTATACATTATGTCCTGATTACTGAATGCTCACTCACCAGTGATGTGAAGTCTGATGCCGTTGCTGAATTGTGGAGGTACCTCTGTGGTCATGCAGTAATAAATGCCTAACTCATCAGTAGAGACATTTTTTATGAGTAGACGATTGTTAGGTTGCACTGAATATTTGGGTCTGAAACTTACATCGTAGTAAAAAGGAGTTGGTGAAGTTGAAAATAACCGCAATATCATAACTGGACGATTTGGTAGTTTCAGTAGCATCCAATAAATCTCCTTTTCATCGAGATCACAGTTTATGGACACATTTTGTCCCAAATTTGTTAGTTCTGTTAACGTTTCTACAACTTGACACCATACTAGTAAATCTGCAAGATTAAAAAAATAAATAAATAAACATACAAATAAAACACATACTACAAAAAAATAGGCTTCTTATGAAACAGTATACTTGTTTGACAGTAAATGAATCAAGGTACTCAATAAAATACTTACAAATGAGATGCTGGATGATCTTTGTGTCATTTCCACAACTAAAATCCATTGAGATGATGAAATCTGGTTGCATTCAAAAAGGCTTAAAGGTGGATTTTTAATTCAGAGCTTTGAAACCCAGAGAGGGTTATTTTCTACAAACCACTGAAAGGAAGTGGAGCTCACACTTCACCTGTCAGATTTAAAGGAACAGTTCACCCAAAAATTAACATAGCCATCCAAGATGTAAAGGATTTTGTTTCCCCACTGGTACACATAAGGAGGAATTTAGCATTACATCACTAGCTCACCGATGGATCCTCTGAAGTGAATGGATGCCATTAGAATAAGAGTCCAAACAGCTGATGATAACATCCGTCCAGGCAATGGTATGGTCGGAAGCAATGCAGAATTACTTGATGTAAAACATGCAGCTTATTTACTTCATAAGACATTAATTGATGGACTAGAGTGGTGTGGGTCACTTGTGGATTATTGTAATTTTTTTATCAGCTGTTTGGACTCTCATTCTGATGGTACCCATTCACTGCAGAGGATCCATCAGTGATCAAGTAATGTAATGCTACATTTATCCAAATCTGATCAGATGAGCAGGCTTTAAGATGGTTTAGATTCTACCTATCTGATCGCTTCCACTTTGTTTATTTAAATGGGGAGTCATCTCATTTATCACCAGTAAAATATGGAGTGCCACAAGGATCTGTCCTAGGTCCTCTGCTATTTTCAATGTACATGTTGCCCCTTGGTAATATCATTAGAAAATACGGGATTAGTTTCCACTGTTATGCTGATGATACTGGAACTATATATCTCAACAAGACCAGATGAAACTTCTAAATTATCTAAGATAACAGAGTGTGTTAAAAATGTAAAAGATTGGATGACCAATAATTTTCTCCTATTTAGTTTAGATTGTTTTGAGATATAACTTATTGGACCAAAAAACGTTAGATAGAATCTCGTAGATTACAATTTGCAATTAGACGGATGTACTGTTACTTCCTCTACTGTCAAAAATCTGGGTGTTATATTAGACTATAATTTCAAATACTTAAATCATATTTCCCATGTTACAAAAACAGCGTTCTTCCATCTTAGAAACATTGCCAAGCTACGAAACATGTTACCTGTTCCTAATGCAGAAAAGTAGTTCATGCGTTCATGACCTCTAGACTGGACTATTGTAATGCACTGCTAGGTGGTTGTCCTGCATCTTCAATAAACAAGCTACGGGTAGTCCAAAATGCAGCGGCTAGAGTCCTCACCAGGTCAAGAAAATATGACCATATTACCTCAATTCTACAGTCTCTGCACTGGCTACCTATTAAGTTCCGTATCATTTACAAAATATTATTACTTATAAGGCCCTTAATGGTTTAGCTCCTGTGTACCTAACTAGTCTTCTACCACGCTACAATCCATCACGCTCCCTAAGTTCACAAAACACTGGACTTTTGGTAGTACCTAGGATAGCACAGACAATGGATAGTAACTAGGATTTACACAAGCTTCAGTCTGGATCCAGAACACCTGAGAAGAGATGATGCCAACCCCTCAGAGGACCTCAGATGATGCTAACCCAGAGACAACATACAGAACTACCATATTTTGCTAAAAGTTTGATTGCAAAATTGCTGTTAATAGTGTTAATCATCTGTTTGTTTACGTCTTTTATTGATTTTTCTGAACATTTCTGCCGTATGCACATAAACTGACAGTCATCACTGATAAGCTACTACTAAATATTGTAGAAACTGAATTTTCTGTAAAGTTGCTTTGCAATGATTTGTATCGTAAAAAGTGATATACACATGAACTGAAAACTTGAATGAGCAAACAAACTTATCTACATCTTGGATGGCCTATGGAACTATTCTTTTATCATAAGATCTTTATTGTTATCTTACAGTGTGTGATGTTGGTGTTATTGCTTTAGTGATTGGTCTGCCAACATAAAGCCTATATATTTGAACAAAAGCCCACTGACCCAAGACCTATTAAGTTATTATTATTATTATTATTTTCACTTTCCCAAAGAATATACAAATTAAATTAGACAAATGGAATTGAGAGATCTTAATTCTGATCATTCAAGATAACATATATAAAAATTACACGAAACACAAAAAATGCAGAATTGAAATTACAGGTTACATTATACCACTGAATAGACTTATGTGGAAAAAGCAATAGACATTAAACTATGCTTAATTCATCATGTATTGTTTCCATTGTTTATTACCACAGGAACTGAGAGTGGCACACTTCTCTCTTTCTGTCTCTCTTCATTAAAGGGGTCATATGAATCAATTTCAAATTTGCCTTTCTCTTTGGAGGGTTACAAGCTGTTTGTGAATAGATAAGATCTGTAAAGTTGCAAAGACTAAAGTCTCAAACCCAAAAAAAGTCATTTAAAGCAGTTTAACAAAAGGCAGCAAGATAACAAAACGTGAAAAAAAATGAGGGGGTATGAATACTTTCGCAAGGCACTGTATAACCTTTTATTGATTTGTTGCACTTATTTTGTGTGCCAAAAAAAGAAGAAGAAATATAGGGTTATGGGTTCAGTTATCAACCCGTCTTCTCACTGATATTTAAAGTGCATTGAAATAGCATGAGATAGTAAAGTTTCATTTAGTGTCAAATCACATGAGTCAGGCTGATTAATATGTCCTCTGGAGGCACTGATTTGAAACAAAAGATTTATATGCGGTTTCGTGCCAATTACTAGGCCCTAAATCCTTAGTAAACATCATGTTATGATTATGTGGAATGTGGAATTATGTGGAATTTTCACTTTCAGTGTGGACAGATACTGGAATCTTGTTGTGTAATGTATGGGCAGAACATGTGTATGGCATCATGGTAATAATTATAAATGGGTTTGGCCTTCCCTGTTTTGCATGTTTCCTTTTTGCATTCCTCTGTTTTGCATTTCCCTTTCTTTCACATTTCAAACTTTAAATGTCATGTCTTGTTCAAGGACGTTTGGGGACTAAACAACATTTGGATTTTAAACTTTGACATATTTTGTCTTTTCCAGGAGTTTTCTTTATGTTTATGTTCTTTAAGTTCCCATATGGTTTTGAGATTTCGCCTGAGGGAAAGGACTAATGAAACTGAATACAAATTCAACCTAAACTTACGCTTAAATGAACAATATTTACCCTTTAAAGTCAACTGATGAATCAAGAAGGATGTATTCCATCTTCACCAAGCGAGCGCAGTTATTCATCAAAGGTGTGTAAAACATTTGTTGCACTGTATTCAGTTTATTTAGTCATATTCAGTGATATAGTCACTGAACTACAGGCAGGAAAACTGACACAAAACTACAGGTAGGAAAAACTAATCAGCGAAGACTCATGGCTGGATTCTGGGAGCAATGGTGTTGATAATAACTGAGTCTAAATTGTAGAACATTTGACTATTAGTCAATATTGTCAAAATATTGTACAATAATTCAATAAAATATGATAAAATATATTATGGAGAAGTAAGATTTCATTTTGGGAATATCAAAAAGTGGGTAAATCACTATAAACAACAATAGGCTGTTAATGATCAAAGATATTTCTAGCCAGCAAAAATAGACGAATACTTCCATCTTAGCCACCTGAAAAACGTCACATCCGTACACGAGCGTGCTGGTGCCATTTTGACTCGGCAACGTGGACCGGTCTTGACAACTTGTCGTTAGCTACAATTTAAAAAACTGTTTTCATTTTTGAAATTCAAGTGCAAGTTCAAGTGCCACAATTACAATCAAATGCTTCATATGAAAAAACGAAAAACAATGGAACAAAGGTATGTTTCTGTGAATTGAAACAAAATTTGAGATCGTCAATGCCATATGCTACATCGTTAGTGTAGCATGAAAGCTAATAGTAACAATGTTAGTAAAAAATCATTTATTTCCCATTAGGTAGCATGAATTATATTCATTACAGATAAGTATATTAATATCCATTGTCATGAACTGGTATACCATTTTTTGATTGGTTTAGAAGGCTTGAATGTAGTTTGGTTGTTCGGTTGAGCTTTACAGTAGCTGGTAGAGAGAGAATATACTAATTAGGTGTGTGGATCAAATTAATTGTTAATTTTTGCCATTTTTCCTAGTGTATGCTGTTATTTTAAATTAATAACAATATTTAATTTTTTTGATAATGTTTAATTTTTTTTTTTGGTTCATTGCTGGTCCACATGACAATTCTAGACGAGACCCATCCTAACAACATTTGGTGCTGTAACTGAAAATAAGCTGCTGTTTAACACAAAGAGGTATATATAGTTTTAATAAAAAGAGGTATACAGTGTTTAGAATGACACAGACTTTTTGGAAAGACAGGAAGAACATGATTCACAGTGTCGACTAGGGAGGTAGATCCAGTTCCTTTGCATTAAGTGTGAATATTGCTGAGATAATAAGGGGGCTAAAAGTAGGTTAGCAAATTGTTGATGTCTTTTTATCTTCTCTTTCTACAGTTGGTGCATCATCATCATCATTTTTGTGTTTCTGCTGTATATCTCAGGTGAGATTTTAAATATTTTAAATGAAACTTGTCACATGCAGAAAGATGAACGGTGTGTGTTTGCTGTTTTTAGGTGTTTTCTCTGATCCTGTGAGGGTCACAGTTAAAGGTTTTGTTGGAGACTCAGCTATCTTGTCTTGTTCGATCCCTGAAAGTGAGATTCAAGGCAAAACAGAAGAATTCTGTGTGCACTTGAGAGACGATGAAGGCAAGATTGTGTGTGACGTCATTAGAGGTAGCATAGCTGAAGATCAAGATCCAAAGTACAAGGACAGAGTCGAAACGTTCCCAGAGGAGTACAAGAAGGGCAACTTCACCTTTAAACTCAACGGTCTTCAAAAAACAGATGCAAGGAAGTACCACTGTCACATCACAGGACCATCTCAGAATCACACCATCACAGAGCTTCATGTTGAAGGTGTGTATAATCTGAGTTTCATTGACAAAATTGTTAGTGATTGATCAAACTAATGTTACTAAGTTTGTCTTTGTTGTTTTGTAACAGATAGACCAGGAGGAAGAGGCAACCACGGAAGACTAAATGGAGAACTATTATCGATTGTCTATTTTTTAGTCAGATTTTTCTTAGCTGGCATTTTTATGTTTGTAGCAGTCACTTTTTGTGTAGCAAGGATGGTATTCAGGTACTAGTGTATTGGGGGGTCCCTGGTCCCTGATAATTGCACCACCTTTCACCACGTCAGCAACAGCCCTGGTTGTAGTTGGCCTCAGATTGTTTGTTTTCTTCTGTTACTGACAATCAGTCAGACACAGTGTCGGAAGTATTTTTACTCCGTTACAGTACTTCAGTACATTTTTCAAACTGAAAAAAACAACAACAACAAAAAACAACAACAACAACAACAACAAAACACCATAATTCTTTGATGTTTTAACTTGAACATTTCAGACATGAAGAACCCAAGCACAGTATAATATTAGGAAACTTGACTTTACTAGATGATTAAAATGGTCAGGAAATATTAATCATCACATACAATGACAAATTAAACATAATAGCTGCATATACACAAGTTAACTACAAGAGACTTTTAACATACATGAACATCAAAATAAAATTATCTAAAATCATGAAAACTTAACAAATTGTTACAACAATTGTCCTTGAATCCATTTTAGGAAAAAAACAACAACT
Source organism: Cyprinus carpio (assembly GCF_018340385.1). Taxonomy (NCBI): domain Eukaryota; kingdom Metazoa; phylum Chordata; class Actinopteri; order Cypriniformes; family Cyprinidae; genus Cyprinus; species Cyprinus carpio. The sequence continues at coordinate 28,952,558 of NC_056618.1, forward strand.
ATTTTTCACAATCCCTATCCAAACAACATTTGTGAAAACTAAATCTAAATTGACTAAATCAACCCAGTGTACTCACTGTAATTAGTCCATCCATTTCCTCCAGTTTGACCCATTCATTTCATCACAATTTTCAGACAAATAAGTGTTAAATAAGGGTGATATACTGCCACCCTTCACAAGGCTTTACACAATATGTGTGTGTGTGTGTGTGTGTGTGTGTGTGTATATATATATATTTGTCTCCTGTATTAATTAATTTATTTGTACAACTGTAAACTTAACTTTCAGTTAAAAACTTGTGTGACCACTGTTCACAAAGCACTTGAATTAAATTAATTAATTTCAATTATGCCAATCATGGCCCAATTTTGCATTCAGTGTTTGTAATTGGATGTCAGTATGTTTGCTGTTAGCACTGTAATGTCAACCATGTTAATAAAAAGCTAAATATATCTGTCAAAGTGTAATTTTATTGGTTTTGCAGTTTGCATTGGTTTTTGCAAAAAATACTGTGATTAATTTGATTTGGATAATCAGCACAATCGCCCACCACTGACTGATGCAAACATATGTGACTGTGGGACCACAAAGAGCCCTACTTGATTAACTGCAGACTATACCAGAATTAAAGTTCAGACACAGAAATAAATTCTGACTGTCTGTGGATTAAATTTGAGTCTCACTTAAATATCTGATGACTATACTAGTTTGTGTTGTATATGGGATACACACAAAAGGTGCAGAGTGGTGGGTCCCCAGGACAAGGATTGAACACCACTGCTTCAGTATAGGAACCAATTCTTATTATTAACTAGTTGCTTATCAGCATGCCTATTAATAACATTTTGGCTGTTTATTAGTGCTTATAAAGCACACATTCTGCACATCCCTAATCCTACCCAACACCTAAACTTAACAACTACTTTACTAATTATTAATAAACAGCAAATTAGGAGTTTATTGGGGCAAAGGTCATGTTCAGTGGTTTGGTAATAGCGAGAACTGGACCTTAAAATGAAGTGTGACTTATGATTGACTATCATTATCTCCAGTGAAATTTTCACTTCAGTGTTGACAGACACTTTAAAATTTGTTGTGTAATGCATGGCCAGAAATATATGACATCATAGTTCTCTGACACTAAAAAAAAATAAAAAAATAAGCACATTGACCTTTTTGTCAATGTGCACATTGACCTTTTTGTCAATGTCAAAAAAAAAAAATAATAATAATAATAATTCTCCAAATGTCTTCTTTTAAGTTCCACAGAAGCATTTTTTTTTTTTCTGCCTTATTCTTGGATTATAGTTTTTGTTTTTTTAAAAACAATATCATGAAGCACCCAATAAACTGGCATTTAAAAACCAGGTATAGTATATCTTGTACTGTATGTAGAATGGTGGCTTGGAATGTCGCAGGTGGATTCTGCTCCTCCCAAAAACAAGATCAATTCTTTGTGTTTCCTCATCAGCTGAACAGTCTGTCAAAACTCTGACAGGAACACATGAGAGAGAAAGCAGCAGGACACTAAAACAGTGAATTACTTCAAGGTAAGCTATAAATCTCACAGTTGTTTTCAGAGTTATTTTGTTTAGTGGGCACAGAGCAGCATGTCATTTAGCATATTTTTTTTTTTTTTTTTTTTTTTTCTGTCGCTGTTATTTGTGTTTATGCTGCTAATAAACATTTTGAAGGCAAATATAAACTATAAAATAAATAAACAAATATTATCCAAAGTTCTGTGTAAGTCGTTATTTTATTTCATATTTCTCTTCATTGTTTTCAGATCACTATGAGGAACTTAAAGAACAAGACTGAACACTCCCATGATGAAATCTTAAAAATGGAAGTCATATGATGCTTTCTTCAAAAACAAAAAATGTGGTAATGCAAGGCAAGATTTTGCCTGAGGTAAAGGACTACATGAACCTGATTACAAATTAAACTTGAATGAACCATAAAACAAACAACATTTGTCTTTCAAAATCAACTGAAGGATCAAGAAGGATGCGTTTCATCTTCATCAAAGGTGTGTAAACATTAGTTGTACTGTATTACATTTGTTCAGTCTGAAAACTGGTGTGTGGATTCTGTGATATTGACAGGTTATTCTGCCTTGTTTGTAACGTTTGATTAGCCAATAACAATATTGTATAGTAATTAAATAAAATAGCATACAATTATTTTTGAGTAGTATTAAAAAAAAACAACAGACAGTTTCTGTAAGTGTCCTCTCAAATGCCTTTTTGGAAATACTCCCTGATACTTCCGTCTCTAGCTACCTGTAAAACGTCACATCCGTACGCTTGAGCTTGAGCATCCGGCTTCATTCATACGGATGCCATTTTGACTCAGCAGCCATTTTTTGGTAACTTAGTCACCGTGAGCTGCCATTAAGAAATAGTTTTCATTGCTGAAGTTGTTGAACTGCCACGTTTACATTTGAGTGCTTCATCTGAAGAAAAAAAAAAACTAAATACCATGAGACAAAGGTATGTTTGAGACAAAAGACTGAGATCATCAACGCCATGTGCTATCGTTAGTGTAGCATGAAGCTAACAGCTACAATTTTTGTAAAATATCATTTATTGTCTATTAGGTAGAATACAGATAAATATATTAATATCCCTATCGTCATAAACTGGTAGATGAGTTTTTCGAAAACTGATTGGTTAGAAGGCTTGAATGTATTTCGGTCGAGCTTTACAGTGCAGCAGGTCAAAGAGAGAATGGACTAATTAGGTGTGTGGATCAAATTGTTGCTGTTTTTCCTAGTGTATACTGTTATTAATAATAATAATTAATAAAATAAGTCATTTTTTTATTATTTCTGGACCTTTTGAGTAAAAAGCTCATTTTGGGTCCCATGTTGGTCTATGTTTTATTCAAACTAATTACAGACGAGTGATAGACTTTCTTGAATGACAGGACGAACATGATTCAGTGTCCACTAGAGAGTAGATCCAGTTCCTTTGCAACAAGTGTGAATATTGCTGAGATAATATGGTTGCTAAAAGTAGGTTAGCAATCTGTTGATGTCTTTTTATCTTCTCTTTCTACAGTTGGCGCATCATCATCATCATTTCTGTGTTTCTGCTGTATATCTCAGGTGAGATTTTAAATATTTTAAATGAAACTTGTCACATGCAGAATGATGAATGGTGTGTTTGCTGTTTTTAGGTGTTTTCTCTGATCCTGTGAGGGTAAAAGTTGAGGGTTTTGTTGGAGACTCAGCTATCTTCTCTTGTTCGATCCCTGAAAGTGAGATTCAAGGCAAAACAGAAGAATTCAGTGTACACTTGAGAGACGATGAAGGCAAGACAGTGTGTGACATCAGTGTAGGAGTTAGTACATGTAGGCAAGACAGTGTGTGACATCACTGGAGGCAACAGTACATGTAAGACGAGTATAAGAAGGGTAACTTCACCTTTAAACTCAACGGTCTTCAAAAAAACGATGCAAGGAAGTACATCTGTCACATCACAGGACCATCTCAGAATCACACCATCACAGAGCTTCATGTCAAAGGTGTGTATAATCTGAGTTTCATTGACAAAATTGTTAGTGATGGATCAAACTAATGTTACTAAGTTTGTCTTTGTTGTTTTGTAACAGATAGAGCAGGAGGAAGAGGCAACCACGGAAGACTAAAGATTGGTTTGGTTGTTTCATCAATTGTCTATTTTTTAGTCATATTTTTCTTAGCTGGCATACTGAATTTAATGTTTGTAGCAATCACTTTTTGTGTAGTGATTTTTGTGTTTGTGTACTAGTGTATTGGGGGGTCCCTGGTCCCTGATAATTGCACCACCTTTCACCACGTCAGCAACAGATTGTTTGTTTTCTTCTGTTACTGACAATCAGTCAGACACAGTGTCGGAAGTATTTTTACTCCGTTACAGTACTTCAGTACATTTTTTAACTGAAAAACAAACAACAACAACAAAACACCATTTTTGGCATAGTAAGGGTTTTATTCAGTTACTAGGGTAGAATGAAAGTATTTTTTACTCCGTTTAAAAAAATAAAAAAATAAATGATTAAAATGGTCAGGAAATATAAACCATCACATACAATGACAAATTAAACATAATAGCTGCATATACACAAGTTACCTAAAAGAGACTTTTAACATACATGAACATCAAAATAAAAGTCTGAGTATTTAAATTCATAAAAACTAAACAAATTGTTACAACAATTGTCCTTGAATCCATTTTAGGAAATAATAATAATAATTTTTACAATCTCTATCCAAACAACATTTGTAAAAACTAAATCTAAATTTACTAAATCAACCCAGTGTACTCACTGTAATTAGTCCATCCATTTCCTCCAGTTTGACTTTTTAATTTCTTAATATTTTTTTGATAAATAAGTTTTAAACAGCACAAAAATACTGGACTGTCACTCTTCACAAGACTTTACACAATATGTGTGTGTGTGTGTGTGTGTGTGTGTGTGTGTGTGTGTGTGTGTGTGTGTGTGTGTGTGTATATATATATTTTTGTGTGTGTTTTGTCTCCTGTATTAATTAATTATTTACAGTTTACAGTATTTGTATTTTTTTTTTTTCATCTTTTATTTGTTTACTTTTTTTGTATGTGTTTAAACTCATTTTTTTTTTTGCATGCTAATCATGGCCCAATTTTGCATGAGTGTTTGTAACTGGATGTCAGTATCATGTTTCCTGTTTACAGTGTCATGTCAACCATGTTAATAAATTGCTAAATATACATCAAAGTGTCATTTTATTGGTGTTGCAGTTTGCATTGGTTTTTGCAAAAATTAATTTGAATTATTTTGTTTTTGATTTTATTATGAATAGTCAGCACAATTGCCCACCAATGATTTGTAAATGTGTGTGTGGATTTGGCGCTACTTGATTAACTGCAGACTATACCAGAATTAAAGTTCAGAAACACAAATATAATCTGACACACTCAGTTCAGTACATGGATCTCTCTTGTATGTATCTGTTGTTTTGTATTGTATGTCTCTCTTATTTGATACACCTAATGAGCTGAAGATCTGAATCAGGTGTGTTAAATGATTGAACACCACTGCTTCAGTATAGGAACCAATTCTTATTATTAACTAGTTGCTTATCAGCATGCCTATTAATAACATTTTGGCTGTTTATTAGTGCTTATAAAGCACACATTCTGCACATCCCTAATCCTACCCAACACCTAAACTTAACAACTACTTTACTAATTATTAATAAACAGCAAATTAGGAGTTTATTGGGGCAAAGGTCATGTTCAGTGGTTTGGTAATAGCGAGAACTGGACCTTAAAATGAAGTGTGACTTATGATTGACTATCATTATCTCCAGTGAAATATTCACTTCGGTGGTGACAGACACTTTAAAATTTGTTGTGTAATGCATGGCCAGAAATATATGACATCATAGTTCTCTGACACTAAAAATTTGAAATAAAAATAATAATAATAATAATAATAATAATAATAATAAAAAAAAAAAAGTATATACATATTTATATATATATATATATATATATATATATATATATATATATATATATATAGATCTTTCCATCAGGGGTAGCCGTTTTTTTTTTTTTTTTTCTGCCTTATTCTTGGATTATAGTTTTTGTTTTTTTAATTTATATATATATATTTTTCCAATAAACTGGCATTTAAAAACCAGGTATAGTATATCTTGTACTGTATGTAGAATGGTGGCTTGGAATGTCGCAGGTGGATTCTGATCCTCCCAAAAACAAGATCAATTCTTTGTGTTTCCTCATCAGCTGAACAGTCTGTCAAAACTCTGACAGGAACACATGAGAGAGAAAGCAGCAGGACACTAAAACAGTGAAATACTTCAAGGTAAGCTATAAATCTCACAGTTGTTTTCAGAGTTGTTATTTTGTTTAGTGGGCAGAGAGCAGCAAGTTATTTACCATATTAAACAGTGAAATATTTCGATGTTATTTGTGTTTATGATGGTTGTTTTCATTTTGAAGGCAAATATAAACTATAAAATAAATAAACAATTTGTATTATAAGTTATGTGTAAAAATATTTTTTATTTTTTTTTTTTATTCGTTGTTTTATGATCACTATGAGGAACTTAAAGAACAAGACTGAACACTCCCATGATGGAATCTTAAAAATGGAAGTCATATGATGCTTTCTTCAAAAACAAAAAATGTGGTAATGCAAGGCAAGATTTACAGTGAGGTAAAGGACTACATGAACCTGATTACAAATTAAACTTGAATGAACCATAAAACAAACAACATTTGTCTTTCAAAATCAACTGAAGGATCAAGAAGGATGCGTTTCATCTTCATCAAAGGTGTGTAAACATTAGTTGTACTGTATTTCATTTGTTCAGTCTGAAAACTGGTGTGTGGATTCTGTGATATTGACAGGTTATTCTGCCTTGTTTGTAACGTTTGATTAGCAATATTGTATAGTAATTAAATAAAATAGCATACAATTATTTTTGAGTAGTATAAAAAAAAAACAACAGACAGTTTCTGTATGTGTTATCTCAAATGCCTTTTTGGAAATACTAAATGATAATTACGTCTGTAGATTGCTGTAAAACGTCACATCCGTACGCTTGAGCTTGAGCATCCGGCTTCATTCATACGGATGCCATTTTGACTCAGCAGCCATTTTTTGGTAACTTAGTCACCGTGAGCTGCCATTAAGAAATAGTTTTCATTGTTGAAGTTGTTTGAACTGCCACGTTTACATTTGAGTGCTTCATCTGAAGAAAAAAAAAAAACTAAATACCATGAGACAAAGGTATGTTTGAGACAAAAGATTGAGATCATCAACGCCATGCGCTATCGTTAGTGTAGCATGAAGCTAACAGCTAGATTGTTTGTAAAATATCATTTATTGTCTATTAGGTAGCATGCATTACATTCATTACAGATAAATATATGAATATTCTGATTGTCATCAGTAAACAGATGAGTTTTTCGAAAACTGATTGGTTAGAAGGCTTGAATGTATTTCGGTCGAGCTTTACAGTGCAGCAGGTCAAAGAGAGAATGGACTAATTAGGTGTGTGGATCACATTTTTGCTGTTTTTCCTAGTTTATACTGTTATTAATAATAATAATTAATAAAATAAGTCATTTTTTTATTATTTCTGGACCTTTTGAGTAAAAAGCTCATTTTGGGTCCCACGTTGGTATATGTTTTATTCAAACTAATTACAGACGAGTGATAGACTTTCTTTAATGACAGGAAGAACATGATTCAGTGTCCACTAGAGAGTAGATCCAGTTCCTTTGCAACAAGTGTGAATATTGGGGTCCCACGTTGTAAAACTCACAAACTGTAAATGTTTTTTTTTTTTATATTTATAAAGTTGGTGCATCATCATCATCATTTCTGTGTTTCTGCTGTATATCTCAGGTGAGATTTTAAATATTTTAAATGAAACTTGTCACATGCAGAAAGATGAACGGTGTGTGTTTGCTGTTTTTAGGTGTTTTCTCTGATCCTGTGAGGGTAAAAGTTGAGGGTTTTGTTGGAGACTCAGCTATCTTCTCTTGTTCGATCCCTGAAAGTGAGATTCAAGGCAAAACAGAAGAATTCAGTGTACACTTGAGAGACGATGAAGGCAAGACAGTGTGTGACATCACTGGAGGCAACAGTACATGTAAAGATCAAGATCCAAAGTACAAGGACAGAGTCGAAACATTCCCAGACGAGTATAAGAAGGGTAACTTCACCTTTAAACTCAACGGTCTTCAAAAAAACGATGCAAGGAAGTACAACTGTTACATCACAGGACCATCTCAGAATCACACCATCACAGAGCTTCATGTTGAAGGTGTGTATAATCTGAGTTTCACTGACAGAATTGTTAGTGATTGATCAAACTGATGTTACTAACTTTGTCTTTGTTGTTTTGTAACAGATAGAGCAGGAGGAAGAGGCAACCACGGAAGACTAAAGATTGATGGAGAACTACAATCAATTGTCTTTTTTTTAGTCCGATTTTTCTTAGCTGGCATACTGAATTTAATGTTTGTAGCAGTCACTTTTTGTGTAGCAAGGATGGTATTCAGGTACTAGTGTATTGGGGGGTCCCTGGTCCCTGATAATTGCACCACCTTTCACCACGTCAGCAACAGATTGTTTGTTTTCTTCTGTTACTGACAATCAGTCAGACACAGTGTCGGAAGTATTTTTACTCCGTTACAGTACTTCAGTACATTTTTCAAACTGAAAAAAAAAAACAACAACAACAAAACACCATAATTCTTTGATATTTCAACCTGAACATTTCAGACATGAAGAACCCAAGCACAGTATAATATTAGGAAACTTGACTTTACTAGATGATTAAAATGGTCAGGAAATATAAACCATCACATGCAATGACAAATTAAACATAATAGCTGCATATACACAAGTTACCTAAAAGAGACTTTTAACATACATGAACATCAAAATAAAAGTATCTAAGAGTATCTAAAATCATGAAAACTAAACAAATTGTTACAACAATTGTCCTTGAATCCATTTTAGGAAAAAAACAACAACTATTTTTCACAATCCCTATCCAAACAACACATTTGTGAAAACTAAATCTAAATTGACTAAATCAACCCAGTGTACTCACTGTAATGAGTCCATCCATTTCCTCCAGTTTGTAAAAACTAAATCTAAATTTACTAAAACAACTTAAAACAGCACAAAACGACCCACTCATTTCATCACAATTTTCAGGTAAAAAATATGTGTGTGTGTGTGTGTGTGTGTGTGTGTATAGTATATATATATATTGTGTGTAATATTTGTCTCCTGTATTAATTAATTTATTTGTACAACTGTAAAATTAACTTTCAGTTAAAAACTTGTGTGACCACTGTTCACAAAGCACTTGAATTAAATTAATTAATTTCAATCATGCCAATCATGGCCCAATTTTGCATTCAGTGTTTGTAATTGGATGTCAGTATGTTTGCTGTTAGCACTGTAATGTCAACCATGTTAATAAAAAGCTAAATATATCTGTCAAAGTGTAATTTTATTGGTTTTGCAGTTTGCATTGGTTTTGTTTGCTGTATTGGTGTTGCAATTAAGTAGAAAAATACTGTGATTAATTTGATTATGAAAAATCAGCACAATTGCCCACCACTGACTGATCCAAACATATGTGACTTTGTTAACTGAAGGATATATAATTGTTTAAGTTCAGACACAGAAATTACTTGATTAACTGAGTTCAGTACATGGATCTCTCTCCTAAAGAGCTGATGATCTGAATCAGGTGTGTTAAATAAGGGAGACACACAAAAGGTGCAGAGTGGTGGGTCCCCAGGACAAGGATTGAACACCACTGCTTCAGTATAGGAACCAATTCTTATTATTAACTAGTTGCTTATCAGCATGCCTATTAATAACATTTTGGCTGTTTATTAGTGCTTATAAAGCACACATTCTGCCACATCCCTAATCCTACCCAACACCTAAACTTAACAACTACTTTACTAATTATTAATAAACAGCAAATTTAGGAGTTTATTGGGGCAAAGGTCATGTTCAGTGGTTTGGTAATAGCGAGAACTGGACCTTAAAATGAAGTGTGACTTATGATTGACTATCATTATCTCCAGTGAAATTTTCACTTCAGTGTTGACAGACACTTTAAAATTTGTTGTGTAATGCATGGCCAGAAATATATGACATCATAGTTCTCTGACACTGTAAAAAACAATAATATATATATATTTATATATACACATATATATACATATACATACACACACAGTATGAACACATAGTACTGAAACTTTAAAATCAAAATATCACTCATTATCTATTTTTAGTGCATAATTTACCTTTACTCATCTCATTTAATCAAAACAACAAGCAGATGTTTCCAAAAACAAAAATGTATTTGTACTAGGCAGTACAGCACTGTTACACAACAAGTCAAAACAAAAGTAGTGTTAAAAAATGAAATGTTAAATCAGTTCAACACCTCACATATATTAATATAAATTAAATACAATCAATGAACTTAAATATGAAATTAAATTACATTTAAATGCAACTATTTAAATTAAATAAACACACAAATAAATAAAGCTAGTGCATGCACTTTAGTGCAACTGATCTGCCTGAAGGTATTTACAACTAAAAACAGTAGATTAGTAAACAATTCAACACATTCAAGTCACATTTCATCAAACCTTCAGGATTCCTGAAAAATAAATAAATAGCAAGTTAGGGAGCGTGTCAGGGCAGATGTCATTTTTTATTTTATTTGTTTAATGTGAATAGAAAAGAGGTTGTGTCTTAATTAATGTAATTTATTGGTTTTAGCCACTGAAAATGTTTTGGAAAGACATATTTGCCATGTTGAATGATTGAATCTGAAGTCTGAATCCTCTTTAATAGAGTCCAATGAACAGATTGTGCTTATGGCATCTACCCTGATTATAACAGGCCTGATATGTGATATGTGACATGTAATGTGTGTGTGTGTGTGTTTCCAAATGTTTGCCACAATTATATCTAGATGCTAGACATAATGCAGTGGAAAATTAGATGCAATGTAATTCTGTGGTTCCTACTCTGGTTCATTAAGTACAGAACAGAAAATAGTAATAATGCAATAATTCAAGTCTCACTGAGTTTAAATGACATTATAGGTAGTTATAATTAGTGTAGTTACAATTAGTGTAGTTAGTAATTTGTGTGGTCAGCACTGAAAATAGTAATAATGTAGAGAAGAGAGGAATTAACAGAGGTACAATCCTCCATGCTGTGGTTTCAACTCCACCATTAGAACCTGGCTTTTGGATTCCACTTGGTTTCTCTACAACATAAAAATAATGAAAGATGAATGAAAAAGAGTAGCATGTGGGCTAGCACACACTTACTGCACTTTACAGTGTGGAAAATCATCAGGAAATGCACTCAAACCCTACAGGTGAAGTGTGTATTTCTGTGCCACAAATGAAATCAAAGGAAAGTGCAAGAATAATTACTTGTTTCCAAACAGGTTTCCCAAACACTCAAACCGCTCCATTCCTTCTGTCTTCCACCTAAACAACTGTTACTTACTGATTTCACATTTGGATTTTGGATTTAGTTTTGATTGGTTACTGTTACGGGAATTATTTTGTTTGTGAAACATGCTACTTCGTTTGCCAGATTTATGTTTCTTCATAATCTGTTATTTTGTTTTTCAGATCTGCTTATTTTGTTTTTTTGTTTTTTTATTAATTTTTGTTGATTTGTTTTTTGATTTTATTTATTTTTTTGATTTGTATTTTGATTTTTCATGTCGGACTGCTTATTTTGTTTTAGCATTAATATTGTTTCCCAAAAGCAACTATGGTCGCAAGTTCCATCGTAACCAATAGAGTTCAATGAAACTAACCGCCATATAGCTAACGATGCTTTTGGGAAACACATCTCTGGTTATTTTATATTAATATTAATTTTGTTTTAGTAGAATTGAATATTTTGCTCAAATACGTATGTGTTATTTTGTTTTTTAGGCTGTTTTTTTTTTTTAATTTTGCCAGATTTGCTATTTGGTTTCATAATCTGTTTGTTTGTCAGACAGTTTTTTTTTTTCATTATTATTATTAGTAATTTTTATTTGATTTGATTTTTTTTCGATTTTTTGTTTTGTTTCAGAATTTCTTATTTTATTTGTCAAATTATTATAGAGGTTTGTTGTGTTTTGAGTTTAATTTCGTTTTATTTTTAGGTCTCTTTCAGAACTTGCTGTTTTGAATTTCTCCATCACAGTACACTTCTTCACTAAACGGCTTATTACAGGTAGCCTCGCCATCACCGAAGCACTAGAAGGGGTGTGCAATATTGACTTAAAATTTTATCTCTATATTTTCTGGGATTTTATTGATAACAATAATTAGACGATATTTTGCTGAGTGTGTTATTGTGCTGGTATCGTAAACTTTAAATGCAAAATTAAAACCACCAGTAGGTGGCAACAAGTCACTGTTAATAAGTGAGTCATTTCGATTGAACCGAATCATTTAAACGTTTGATTCATTCAGGAACGAAACAGCATCATGTTGATCAGAGATGCAAAACAGCATTGTGGCTGTGTTTAGAATTATTTTTGTTGGCGAAATAGAGCAAAAACAGAAAATATGGTGTCTAAAACGTAAGTCTATTAATTAACTTATTGTTTTTTGAACTGTTGTAAAAAAAATCTATATTAAATTTTTAATCATGGTCATTTTTGGAGAAAAAAGTGTCACTCTCTGTGTTAAATTGATTAACTATATGCAATTATATAAATATTTACGTGTTCTGTCCCCATGTCTTGAATTTTTGTTGATTATATGTGTTTATTTATATTTTTTATTGTAGTGTGAGATAAAATTTTATATGTGCTTCATGTAATACATGTGTGCACTCTGTAAGGGTGTTTTGAAAGATCTTTGCAAAATACTCGATAATGTCAAATCGCACATCGTTAAAACAACAATTACGATATTATCGCAGACGATATATATCGCACACCCCTAAGCACCAGTCTTTACATTTAGTGGGTCAACCTATGAAAAGCTTACTGTGCAGTTGCCTTTGAACATTAAACTGAGATAAAAGAAAATATTTTAAAATTTGGGGGGAAAAAAAAAATACACACTTACTTCACTTCACCACACTGACACTATTCATAGATTTTTAGGAGCAAATTATAGCAACCATTTCACCACACCTTTGACTTGAAGATTTACGCATTCATTGAGATTAAACTCAGGGATGAAGCAGCAGTACGACCCTTCATCACTTTTCTGAAGATTCCCAAGCTTGAGGGAGAAGTTTCCTTTCGAATACTCTGCAGGGAACGTTACAGTTCTGCCCTTGTACTCTGGGTCCTGCTCCGTAGTCATCCCTTGGCCATTTAGTATATCGTAAACATTCTTCCTGTCGTCATATCTCCAGTGTGCAGTGATGACTACAAGTTTTCTGTTCCCAGGATGGCACGGCAAAACTGCAGCACCTCCAATAAAACCCTGAACTACTTCCTGCGCAGATGCTGAAACAAAAGCAAAGACACACCAGGAACATGTGAAAGAGTAGATATTGACTTTAAATTCGATTTTCATATTTATGTTATGCGCTTACCTTCATTCAGAAGTAGTATAAAGAAACAGATGAGCAACACACTGCTAAAAAACACACACAAAAAAACATCACACAGACATAATGAACGGTGATAAACTTCTATTGCCAATATCAAAGATATGCCTCAGGATACTAGTCACGGTTTCTTAAAAATAGCTTTTCCTGAGGGGACTGACAGACTTCAACAACAGGTACTGCAGCGACTCAGAGGTCAACAAAACCTCATTTTTGATGACAAAAGTGGGTGATGCAACCTACAGCAGTGAAGTATATATTGACAAGAGGCCTTTGTAGAAGTGTGAACATGCAAAAGAGGTTTTGTTAAATCCTATATATATATATATATATATATATATATATATATATATATATATATATATATATATATATTATGGACTCAACTATAATTAACTGGCGTCAGATATTAATACAAACACATAAACTATATCAGTTCGTCATATAACACAGGTTATAGTATATAGACATTAATATACGCAGTAACACTTGATTTACTTAAATGCATTTTCATGAATTCGAGTTTTGTTTATTTTGAACTAGCCAGGCCAGCTAGTTATGTGAAATAACGGCGCCACCAGACGGATATATTTTAAACGTATGCACTGGAAATTAACATACATTTCTCTGTTCCTGGTAATATTTAGGAGACGTTATCATTGTAATAGTATCTATATTTACTGATATATAACGTTAGAGACTGACGCTTGGCTAGCACAAGCCTCTAGCTAATCTTAACACGGCCGACGCGTCTTTGTCCTCAAGTTCAGTGAATATATTTGACTACTGCTAGACCACGACGATTTCAGCACAACGTACCGTTTGAGCATGATGTACAAATTTATAATAATGTAACCGGATAGTTATTGGAAAAAATATGCTGACATTTTAGCTGAAATATATAAGTAAAGCGTGTTCGTTATAATCTCTATATGTGCAGCTAAGATAAACCCTTAACTGCGCATGCGCACATTGCGCAGATCCTAGTTGTTTACTCAAAGGTCTTTAAATTATAGATAGCCTAATAAAACTCGCTTATGCAACACAAACTATCCAAACTCGTCTATGGTTATATACAAAAAAGTATACTGTATTATTTATATAGATATCATTATTTATTTTACACGACACGTATTTATACCTTCATCTGATAAATAAATAATAAAGATCTACTCTGCAAAAACGAAAACAAGATCTAAAGCCACTGAGCCATTTCCACTATGAAAGATATGCGCCAAGGTGCTAATTTAGTCAAAATATTATAATTAATATGGGCCTATGAAACATCAGTCAATGCTGCTTTTTGTCCGACTGTTTTTATTAGGCCCATCATTTTGAGGTGGGTCTATTTTTATATTTTCCTCTTTAATTTTACTTAAAGTTTTATTTTATATATTTATTTATTTATTTATTTTATTTAATGCCGATATAGTTATTTTGTCTATAATTTTTATTTCAGTTTAAATTTTAGCTGTTTAAGTTGGCCTACATGAAGTTAAACTACATTCTAAAGAGAAATGCTGTCTTGGCAGCTAGATAAAATCATTTAAAAATATTTCATTTTATTTGAGATGACGTTCACTTTATTTCATATAACAATGTTTGTTTGTTTTTTAGTCTGTTTTTAGTCAACTATAAATCTACTATTAAGCCATTTCAAATTTAAAATTTAATCTTAAATTTAAATTAATCTAAATTAAATTATAATTATTTGTTTTGATTTTTTTTTTAACGTGGCTGATATGCCTCCTCATGCCAAAAATGTCTAGAAGGTGGGGCATTGTAAATACGTATATATATATTTCTCAGAGTGTACACCAGCTGGCGCTGTAGCGATTCAGATTATTTACCCGCCAACCCAAGAACTGCAGAAGAAGAAGAAGAATTGGGAAGAACGTCGCACGTAAACAGAAGAAGGGATGTCCACTTCTTAGTGCACTTATTGCTATTCTGCTGACCAGAATAATTTAGCAGTGCCTTCACCCGTTCATAGCCCATGCCTGATATTTATAGAGCGAGTCTCAGACAGCTGTGTGCTGTAAGTATGGCGTTTGTGAAGCTAATATCAGCTCAGATGTCTAATATTAATGGCCCTGGAGTGCAGCAGCCAATGCTACGTGTTTAAACTGATCGACAGTAATCACATCCACGAGCTCTAGAGCTTCTAGACGCCTTTACTGTGATTATTATGTCTAATATATAAGAGTTTAGCTCGTGCATGGTGTTTGATGTACTGTGTGTTTGAACAGCGAGATCTTCGCAGTTTCGATTGTAAGATGGGCATATCATTTTTATTTTTTTAAACAGTCTTACAAAAATAGCAACCTTACGTGATGAGGTGTTTGATGACGTTTGAAGTTACTGGATTATTCTGAAATATTGCACAGCTTTTGTCACTGCTGTTCACTTACAGTGCAGTAAACGAGTCTAATTTCTACATTAAATGTGCACTAATAATAAAGATGGAAGCCTGAAAGATCCCCAAGCTTGGAAAGTTGCTCGGAAAGATTTACATTTTGCATATGAAATTGGTTTATAAAAACAAATTATGGACGTAAAGTATCTAGGCTGGCAGTATCACAATCAATCTTATTCCTTTTCTTAGTATTGTTAGTATTATTAGTAGTATTATTTTGTTAGAAAACTGTCCTTTTAAAGATCAAACTGCAAAGAAGTGTGTGAAGATTATATTTGTGTATTTCTTTATATATATATATATATATATAAGATACATTTACTTGAGAATAGAGATAAGAAGTCTTGTTTTCTGAGAAATTGACCAAAATGAGGTGAGTTTTTGCTTAAAACACAAGCAAATATCTGTCATTGGTGTTTTGAATTTTTATAATTTCTTAATTTAATTTTTATTTCTGAACTCATTGACATATTTGTTGTTGTTGTAAGCATAAACTCACTTTATTTTGACAAGACACTTCATATATTTATTTTGCATCTCAAGTACATGTATGTTTTGCAGGTAACGGTAAAAGTTATTATTTCTGAATTTTAGTGGAATATTCTGTTCATTTATTTTTTTATTTTATATTTTTTTATGTCAAATTAATTAGAAATGTTGTAAATACAATTCACTATGTGCTGTTATAAATTCACTGTAAACCATGGCTTCTTGGGGTTTGTAAAAGTGAAATGATTTACAAATCCGTTATAATTTGATAAATATCCTAACAGTTATTGTATTTGTTGTAGATGGCAGTCCCGTTCAGAATCCCCAAAAAGAAGCAGCCGTCAGATTCATGTCTTGACATGCAGTCTCCACTGTCTCGACTGCAGGACAGCAACTCACACACGGTAATAATGCCTTCATCCACACTAATGTCCATAGAATCAGCCAATACAAATGTGTTGTCCATCTACAGTCTCATTTCAGTCTGTTTATGTTTTTGTTCACATATTTCTTGTCTCACAGAGGCAGTGGGGTTCAGCCACTCTTAATGGAAGAACGCTTCATAAATGCAGTTCTAATGGAAATGTGCTGCCAAAAGACGCTCCGAGGAGTGAATCTGTGAGGTAAGACTTCAGTATACCATGCGTCCTATGCGTTGACAGTTTGGAAAGTGTCACTAGATGGAGCTGTTTATTCACTTTGTAAGCTGTGTTTGTTAAGACGAGATTCAGTGTTACACTAGTGATTATGATTTTTATAATTCTATGTCTATGCTCTCCAAGGCTGCATTTATTTGATTATAAATTCAGTAAAAATGGTAATAGTGTGAAATATTATTACAATTTAAAATAAGTGTTTTCGATTGTAATATATTTTAAGATGTAATTTATTCCTGTGATTGTATGGTGAATTTTATTAATAATTAATGAAGTATTAAGTGTCACATGATCCTTCAGGAATTATTTTAATATGCTGGCTCAGTTATTATTGGTGCTAAATGATTAATCAGGGCTCTTATTATCAATGTTGAAAGCAGTTTTTGCAGCTTAATATTTTTGTGAAAATTATAATATTTAATGATGATGACTTTAATGATTATAACATTCAAAAGAACCGCATTTATTTGAAATATAAATCTTTGAAACATCATGTATATCTTTACTTTCACTTTTAATCAATTTTAATGTGTCCTTGTATTTTTTTATTACTTTAAACTTTTGTGTGGAAGTGCTTCAACACAAATAAATAAATAAAATAAAAAAAAAAGAACATGTTATAAAAATTCAGCTTTGAATCACAGAAATAAATTAAATTTTTAAAATTAATTTTATTAGAAAACAGTTATTTTAAATTGTAATAATATTTCACAATATTACTATTTTTACTGTATTTTTGATGAAATAAATGCAGCCTTGGTGGGGAAAAAAGAGACAATAACAAATCAAAAACATCGACAAATCTTAATTATTCCAAACCTTTGACGTGTGATGTATTATTTTTCATACTTAAAGTTCAGAACCAAAACAATTCCTAACCCGAAGTATTAACTTCGGACGGTTTGTCCTAGCAGATGATAATACGGGCAAAATAATCTATAGATTTGTATCGTAAACAAGGATCTGAGCCACAGTTAAGTCCAAAATTTTCACGTTAAAAAAATAAATAAAACCTCATGTTATGTCAATCATGTTTATACACTGCCTTCGAAACTTTCGTCCATCATAAAAAAAAATTGGATCAGGTTCGATTTTCTGTGTTTTCGCATCCATAGCAAGCATTTTGATAGGAAAGGATGACAAATACGGAAAAACAAAAAAACGCATGCAAAATTTTGGACTCTGTGTGCAAGGACCTTTAGAGAGCAAAACATCATTAACAGTTGCGTAATGGCACATTTTATTTGTATTTGTGTCCATTTCTCTCTTGCAGACCCGTCAGGCCGTCTCTCAGCGGTGACCGGCGGGATCTTTCACCGGGCTCACGCACACCAGGCCGCGTCACGCGCACCTGCTCGGATAACATTCCCAAAGGAGCCACACGTGGACTGATCAGTTTTAAAATGAACAAACAACCGATAAAAATCAGCCCCGTTCAAGGGAACAGGACACCCAATAAGGTGTCCGAGACGCCTGGTTTCAGAGCCCAATGTCAAACACCCACCGCAGGGAGAGACTTCACAGGAAACAACAGGTGAGAATCTGAACCATGGTATGGTGGTTTGTGCCCGTGATCTAGAGCTGGAGATTTCGGTATGATCTAGTGGGTTTTATAACATCTGTGTTTATTTGTTTCAGATGGAGACCCAAAAGAGCATCTGATACTCTTCTCTGCCATGATGAGAACCATACGGGCGCGTCTGAAAGCTCTTCGTTCAAGATTCATAGAGGTACTGTCTTATTTAAGTATCATTAATATAATATTTTATATAAAAAAAAATTATTTTTTGAGAAATTATTAAGATTTAGTTGGCTTTATTTTTTATATTTTGCAATTCCATTTTAATTTTAGTTTAATAATTTTGTGGGGGGGTTTTTTTCTCAGTTTTATTAGTTATACAGGTTTTCATTATTTTTCTTTAAGATTTAGTTGTTGTTGTCATTATTATTATTATTATTATTATTATTTTTGTTTTAGTAATTTTAGTACTTAGAAAGTTAGAAATATAGCTTCAGAAATGTTTAACAGAAACAGTTCATTTAAAATTTTCTAAATATTTAGGTTTTTTCAGTTTTAGTAATTTTAGTACTTAAATTAAAAGAGAGTTGGAAATATAGCTTCAGAAATGTTTAGTTTGTAATTTTTTTATTATGTTTCAGTTAACATTCAATTCAATTAATAAAGGTTTTTTAATAGTTTTAGTTAACACTTGTCACAATTCATTTTCACTCTTCTTTTGTGTTCACACTTAATCTGGATTTCTCAATCCAGATTTAACTTTTTTTAACTATTTATATATACCTTATTTGTGTTTGTGTGTGTATTGCATATACTCATGTATTTTATATATATATATATTTCCTTACAATTTTTTTTATCTTATTTTACTTGACAACCATTTTAGAACTTTGGAGCTGGATATTGCGTACATATACACACACCACTCACATTTTCTTAAGAAAACATAAAACTATAGAATAAACCCCACCATAAATTTACAATAAAATTGACTTCATACTAATTCTTGCCAAAAACACAAACACAATATAGCATGACTATTCACATAATTCAGAAAGCGACTTGGGTTTTCTCTAATGAGTTGGATCGTTAAACAAAAGAAGCAGTTAATGTAAACTGTAAACTTTGGCTGAGATATCTGCTGTAGATTATGAAGAAGCTAATGAGGGAAAATGCCCTTATTTTTGGACTTTACTAAATCTCTGCATCTCTAAGTACCTTAATGATCAGCTTTGTCTCTCTGCTCTTTCCCTCCATTGTGCTTCAGGCAGTGTGTTTAACATCTCGCAGCTGTCTGCTATCCTTTGACCCTCCTTCACTCCCTGCTCTACATAATATTGGACGGCATCAGAGTTTTCCTGGCTTCGGATCGCTGATAAATAAACAAATGCTTAACTTTATGGATCTGTTAAAATGGTCCTGCTGCTCTCCCTCTCGCTGGCTTTCTCTCTTATACTCTGTCTAGTTCCACGTCTCTGGGGAATTGGGCGATTTAGCCCCGTTTCATGGCTGATGTGACCTCCACCAAGGTGGAGGAATGATATTTGGTCAATAAGACCGTTTTATATGTACTGGGGACTGCATAAAGAGGAAAAAAAAAAACAGTTGTTTGGAGAAGGTTGTGCTGCTTGTAAAATCCTAGAGTTTTCTTTTGTTTTTTTATTTCACCAAGTTCTCCAACATTCCATCTTGTTAGGCCTGGATCCGGGGGAACTGGAGGAAGAAGAAACCGAAGGGACACAAAGCCACTCTCAGGTGAAAGAGGCACAGAGGTCGTCCACTTCAGAGGACACGGCACACATTTCTCAGGAAGACCGCAGTTTAAAGTCAATAGGATCTGTTTGTGACGATTCTAAGGTGAGATGGTGTTCAGGCCTGTCATTAAAAGACATTCAAGAATATGTAGTACCCACTCAGATTGGAAAAATTCTGAATCTTTCTACTGTAAAGTTTAAGCTCATGAATATTAATTACACTCTGGCATTGTTTTCTGGTCTAAACCAAAGTTCATCAAAGTTCACCATAGTAGGGCTTTTAGCGAGGAAGGATATGACGCAATATCATTGACCTAATTTATATTTATGCCAAAGCTTAGCATTATACAGAAATATGGCAAAGTCTTAGCTCATGAATTTTATTAAAGGACTGTCTTATTATGTCATGTTGGATTATATTGACTTGTACAATGTCATAAATGGAAATTGTCACACTTATGCTGCTTCATAACCTTTGCGGAATCATGCGGTCGTGTTACTTAATTGATATTCATTAACCAAACCTTCACCATAGTAGGACTGATAGATATTCATTTGATCATATTTTTTTACAAATCCTACTATGGCAGAGTCTTGGCTAATAAATATTAATTGGACCTGACATTGGTTTATAACAGTCCTAGAGGGAATCAAATAATGTCTTGGCTCATAAATATAAATAAGGTCTTGCCCAACTGGTCATGCTACCTAATTAATATTCATGAGGCAAACCTTCCTCATAGTAGGGCTTGTAAATATTCATTAGGTCATAACAACATCATTGGTGATATTACAAATCTTACTATAGCAAAGTGTTGGATCATAAATACTAATTAAGTCTGCAGTGCTATCTGATTTATATTCTCAAAAAGAAGTTTCACCAGGATTCATATTCATTTATTTGGCCATACTGATGTTGGTGCAGAGGTAGTGAAGTTCAATCCCTTCCTACATGGCAAATTTGTAGGTCATAACTATTATGTATCTCTGGTCATGTTGGATCACACCACCTTGAATCATGTCTTGGCTCGTAAACATAAATGAGGTCACACTGACCAACCAGTCATGCTTCCTAATTAATATTCATGAAACAAAGTTTCACCATAGAACAACCTAGTTTTGGCTCATAAATATAAAATAAGTTATACTGACATTGCCTCAAAACCTTCCAGGAGCTGTCATTCATGTTACTTAATATTTATGAATTGAGCCTTCACCATAGTAGGGCTCATAAATATTCATTAGATCATACCGTTATAGGTACATCAGTGGTGATATTACAAATCCTACTATGGCAAAGTGTTACTACTATGCCTAGAGCATCCATAGTCACCATAATATGAGTAGTACCTATTAATTTAGTCATACTGATATTTGTACTTAGAAAATGTAAGATTCCGACTATGTCTTAGTGTTAGGTCTTGAATATTAATTGCTTTATACTAAGGTTGCTTTGTAGCTTTTCTGAAGTGTTCGATCTTGTTACTTAATTAATATTAAAGAGCTGAGCCTTTGCCAGTTTTTGACAGGGTGTTGTCTCACTCAGCTAGTGTTATCTGTAACCTCTTTGTTCTCGTCCCTTCTGACTCCAGAACACTGCAAGCAAAAACAAGAACGGAATTGTGTTGAATGAACAATCTGTTTCTAAACTGTCCAATCATGAACCAAGCCTCCGCTCAGGCCGCTCTCTTCAGGAAGCTCCAGCTAGGCATCTGAGGACCTCTGGAGAAAGAGTTGCCACCTCTGTGCCTGATAGAAAAGACCTACTCACTTCACCTCCAGAGAATAAGAGCAAAGACCCCTTTGGGTCATTTTACAACAACAGATTGAGGAGGAAGCCCCCGGTTTTCTGCAAGACCTACAAGAGATCCAAGCCTAGCTCCACAGAGCCAAGTACGTGTCACTGTCTTTTTTCTTTCTTTCATATTATTCTTTCCATCACTTTGGTTTGAGTGCAAACTTGCCTTATTTAAACTTTCTTACCCTTCAGGGAGGTGGGTAGTGCGTTTTTCTTTCTATTGCTTTTTGTGTGTGGTGTATTACAGCTTAAATGATTGGTGATTGGGTGAACTTGGTGCCTTTGTCTTTAATGGAAGACGTATTTCTTAAAAGCACTGATTGGCAGAGACACCAGATCTTGTTTTTCAAAATGGTCAGAAGGTTAGGATAACTCCAACCTATTAGAAGTTTGTTTAAAAAATAAATAAAATAAATTAATTGATAAATTATTAAATTAATATATGTTGATAATTATTTTTGTGTTTTGGCTGATAAAAATAAACAGATTTTAAATTATAAAATGCATCACAGCATTATAACAAACATGAATGTACATTATGAAAAATGGATATTCATTTTAAGATTTTCTAAAGATTACATTTAACAGTGTTATTAAATTATTAGTGTTTCTAAAGATTAACCTGAAGTGAGTGTTAGATGATGACAAAGGTAATTAAAATGTACAAACAGGGAAGATGTGCATTTACAAATACATTTCCAATGTATTTATACTTATTTATATAAAGAAAAAAGAAAAAAAAAGTCTGGATTGAGAAATTGAATGTGAACATAAAAAGAGAGTAAAACCAAATTAACCCAATGGACTTAAAAAGGGGGGGGGGGTTATTATTATTATTTTTTTTATGATAATTGCTATGGTAAGGTATTACTATGATACATTGTGCATCCCTAAAAGAAAATAATAAACTTTCACCAATGAACAAAGATTCTAGAGAATCTCAATCTAGGTATCTAATACAGATCGAATGTGAACATAAAAAAGATATTAAAACTGAATTAACCATGTAGGTTTAAAAAAGGAAACCTTTTTCAGATAACTGATTTCGTACTGATATATTTTGTATCCCTAAATAAAATGGGTTACTTCCACCAATGGACAAAGTGGAATTTAGATTCAAAAATGCAAACGGAGTGTGAACATAAAAAGAGAGTAAAACTGAATTAACTTAAAACCTAAATAAAAAAGCTTTTTCCAGTAACTGTTATTTACTGTGCATAACTAAATTAAAATGCAAACTGAATGTGAATGCAAAAAGAGAGTCAAACCTAATTAACCTAACAGGTAAAAAAAAAAAAAAAGAGAAAGAAACCTTTTCCAATAACTCTTATGGTACAGATATACATCCTGTGCATCACTAAATACAATAGTAAACTTTCACCAGTGGACAAAGTGGAATCTGGATTGAGAAATGCAAACTGAGTGTGAACATAAAAAGAGAAGGAAACCAAATTAACCCATCTGACAAAAAGCAGCCTTTTCCATGACTACATGACAGTCCTATTGTTATGGAGGCGGCATTCGTTCTGAGCTGTCATTGGATGAAGGATGTCCTCATAAAGATTAATGTCTTTAAGTGTGTGGTGTGCAGAATAGCAGCATTCACTCTCACAATCTAGATTACTGCAATCCTGACCTCACAGTCTAGGTAAAGCCCATTACACCGCTGTCTGCTAGACGCAGATGTACCATCCTCCTCCTCATGATCAGCTGGGATTAGGTCATCCTTTTCTCCAATTATGGTTGCCGTTAAAGGAATAGTTGGTCACTAGTCACCCAAAAATTGATTACGCACATTCACGTTGTCTTCAGAAGACATATGATAGTGTTCAAAACAGACTAAAACTTTGTTCATGACTGATTATCTTCTCTCCCAGTCTGGATCATTAGGTCAGTGAGTTCATTCGAGCTGGTTTTGTGAACCAGATCAATTGATTCATCGACTGGCTCAGAATAATGATTCATTTTGCTTCAATCTTATGGCTACTTTCATGTTGTTTTGCATTTTTTTTTTTCCGTCTTTAAAAGCTTCAGTTCCCTTTTGTTATGATTTTTTTCCTTTAGTGACAATCTGAAAAAGAAGATTTGAACAGATTGATTCGAACAAACATCTGTTTAGTTTGCAAATCTGTCCGATTCAAACCATTTTTAATGTAGCAGAAACAGATGGGCAGCCTTGAGTTTGTTATTGTTTTCTGATGGATTGGTTGACAGGAAGAGGAAGGGAAGGAGGTGAAGGATGAAAAAAAGAGAGGATTACCAATGTCCTTGTTTCTCTCTCAAAGTCCATTATAGGACTCAGCCAAAGAGAAGCTTCTGCTGCAGAGAAGAAGGGAAAAAGATAAATATGTGGTCAGAAATTAACACTCATCAGTCGCCAAATGCAAGAAAAATTGTCTGATAGCTTTATTAGAAACATAATATTGCGCTGTAACAACACAGTGCCGGAATGACCATCTGACCCTCGATGGTGTTAATCATGTGAACTTTTCAAATACACACACAAACTGTTTACTGAAGCAAACATCTGTCAAGGCTCGCGTTTACCTCATTGGAAAATGTAGCATCAGAAGTTTATCTAGGAGGCCTGCAGTTTGTTTTTCCTCCAGAACGTTTAGACACATGCGGTGAGGTCCAGAAGTCTGAGACCACTGGTGAAAAGGCTTCTATTCTTCATTTGTTCCTAATTTAATGTAACAAATTTCCTCGAAAACATATTACAATGCACAACCTGATGATTTTTGCTCCAAAGAACATCCTGTGTGCTTCTATGGAAGCAAGAACATCTGACCTTTTGCACAAAGGCATTTCTGATTGGTGAACACACATCTGTCTCTCTCTCCTTCAGTCGTGCTGTCCAGCGATGATGAAGGAGCCGATGAGATGAATGACGTGTCTGGGAGTTTGCAGGAACAGCGGATTTCTGAGGGGATCAGGGACACTCAGGTAACGGATAACGTGTAGATTTAGAGCATATGTCCCTCCTGACTGCATGTCATAAATATTTACATTTATTTATTTAGCACTTGCTTTTATCCAACACAAATTACGAATGATAAATGTTTAATGCTGCTTGTGGTTAAACACTCACAGAAGTCACTGAATAATTTAATCAAACTCCGATGGGATGCTAAACTAAAATTATTTATGGTTAAAGTTTATTGTTATTGAATTATTGTGTTTTTACTTTTCCTGCACTTTGATGTAAATGTAGATTAAATGCTTTGTTTTCAATAATGTGGCACATTTTATTTTATATATATTGAATACATAAACATTAGGAATGTAAAAATTATAACATAAACCATGATTATTAAAATCTGTTAATACTTTTTTTATTATTATTTGTTTAGTTAACAGGGACATTATACATTAATAAAACATTTCTGTAAACGTACCAAAACTAGCCAAAGGTTATTTTTCATCCGTGGTTTCTGGATTAAATAAGTATTGTATGTGTATGTCTTTATTTTTTAAATTATTAAAATAAAAGCATGGCATTTACATGCAGATGAGTTTACATTTGCATGCCTTTACACATTAAAATTGCATAATTAAAAAAAAATTAAAAATAAGCATTTTTACACTGTATAAAATAAACAAGCTATACACAAATTTGATTTTCTTCGTTTTTTTTTTTTTTCTCTGAGATATTTTTATGTGTCCCAAAGGTGGACAAAAACAAAGACTCACCAAGGCTGCATTTATTTGAACGTAAAAACAGTAATAATGTGAAATATTATTGCAATTTAAAATAACTACTTTCTATTTAAAACATTTTTTAAACGTAATTCAATGTTAAAAAATGCTATACCTGTGATGCAAAGCATCGTTACTCCAGTTTCCATGACACATGATCCTTCGGAAATCATTGTAATATGCTTGCTGTAATATGATTTGCTGCTCAATAAACATTCATTGGTTGCACTTTATTTTACAGTACGTGTACTTACATGTACTTATAGTGTACTTACAGTGTATTTATCTAAGAAAGTTCCGGTAATACAAGGTAACTACATGGGGTAGGGTTAGGTTTAGGGGTAGGTTCAGGGTTAGTACCTAGTTATTACATAGTTATTGTAATTACTATAATAAGTACATAGTATGTACATGAGGAACAGGACTGTAAAATAAAGTGCTACCCATTCATTATTATTATCAATGTTGAAAACAGTTGGGTGGTTTAATTTTTTGATAGAAAGTTCAAAAGAACAGCATTTATTTGAAACCGAAATCGTTTGTAACATTATAAATGTCTTTACTGTCACTGTTTATTAATTGAATGCATCCTTGCTGAATAAAATAATGAAATTCTTATTGACCCCAAATTTTTGAAAGGTAGTGTATAAATACTTTTTCTCCTAATCAATGTGGAATGGAAAACTCTTACATCTTTGACTGATCTTCAGATGTCCCTATCATTATTAAAATCTAACCCACACCATTTGGATAAAGCTTTTGTGTCCTCGAGAATCAGTCTGGTTTGAAGAAACTTTGAAACTTTGCCGAAGAGCTATGCTAAACAAATGTTGACTCATTTCAACTTATCTTCATGCACATCTGTCTTTTGAAGTCTAGATTTGTTCAGTATGGCTGAGGAGTTTTGGGTTCGCCCGTGTTTACAACCATTCGTCAAACCCTTTCAAAGAATTTCCTTTGTCAGAATCGTTAGTTTTGTTTGTCCAAGCTGGACACATCTTCAATTTGCGTTGTTTTTGTGTGACAGTAGAACAAATTCAATATGGCACCCCGGTATGAGAGGCTTCTAGCTTTGGTATGCAGCATTTTGGATTTGCGCTCAATTCTGAAGTAGAAACGTCTTTGAGAGAAGCGTTCAGCTTGGGATGTTTGAGGATGATTACGGCAATGTGACTCAGGTGTTTCTCAATATCAGTTGGTGTGTTCACTTTCAGCTTGGAATGCAAACGAAATGAGACGTGTTTATAAAAAGCATATTTTCTTGGTTTTTGTTGTCCAAGAAAAATTATGACAAATTCTATATTTTGTATTAAATAATAGTGTCGGTTTTATATAAAAGAAGTGTATTTTTTTACAATGTAAAATTAACACTGCTGTTTGTGGTCAGTTATTATTTTTTTATTTTTTTAAGAAATTTATATTTTTATTCAAAAAGGATACATGAAAGTGATCAAAAGTGACTGTAAAGACATGTATAATGTTAAAAAAAAATATATTATTTTTTTTTCTTTTGAACATCCTATTAATTAAAGAAAGAAAGAACAAAATAAAGAAAGGAAAATAAAGAAAGCTGGAAAAAGGTACACAAATTTATTAAGCAGCACAACTGATTTTAACATTGATAGCATGCATGTTTCTTGTGCATAAAATCTGAATATTAGAGTGACTTCTGAAGAATCATGTTACACTGAAGACTGGAGTAATGATGCTGAAAATTCAGCTTTGCGTCACAGAAATAAATAGAAACCAGATATTTGAAACTGTAAAAATATTTCATAATATATTTTATTATGCATATTTTTGGTCAAATAGGCTGTGTATTTTTTTTTTTAATTAATGTTATGTTATTAGTAATTTTAATTATTTACTTATTAAAATAAAGTATTAATTTTTGATTCAATTTAAATATTATATTATGAGTTAAGAATTTAGTTTTTATTATTTGTGGTAATTTACAAAAAAACAAACAAACATAAATAAATAAAAATGATGTTACAATTTAGTAAGGAGCATGTTTTGTCCCAAGAATGAGTCGAATAATAATAAAATAATAATAAAATAATAATAATAATAATACAATTTTCCCAAACCAATATGTTGTCACCTCTATTTACTCCTGTTTTGTGTATTTTTCTTTAAAGTTTTTAAAAACCTGAGGTATATTTCTGGTCAAATGTTTGTATATATACTAGTGCTGTAAAAATTAGTGCACTAATGCAGGCGATTAATTTTTTCAGTTTAACGACATTTAAAATATTTAAAGTCCAATATTAAAATATGTGTTCTGAGTTTGTCACACAACTGAAAAATGTGTTATTAACCACCCAGCTAAATGTGAATGATTAAAAAAAAAAAAAAAATAAGTAAATAAAATAAATTATCAAACTCTTGGAAAAATAAGCAGGACTCTCAAACACTGGGGGCGTGTCTGCTGTCAGCACTGAAACCACGCCCACTTGCAGGAAAGATGCCGTCTCTCTCAACTATCAAATACCGCTACAACCTGAATTGATTCTTCATATCATTGTTTTTAGGAAATTAAAATAATGAGACTAAGCTTCTTTTGTATATTGTTGCAACCGGGTAATATGCATTTGCATAAGGAAGGCATAGCTAGCAAGTAAAATGTAGACTGTAATAACGAAAGGTGACAGTAACTCGCGAGTGAGAGTAACATTTTATAATGTGTTTAGAAATAATTCTCAGAATTCTGTTTACACGGACTAACATTGGCCACCCCACTCACAACTGCTGCTTCTGGCTCCTTTTTTTCTTGACAAGAATAGCACTTATTTAGATGTAGAACATCTTTACGACCACATCAAATGTGAGACTTTTGAGACGCTCATTACTTCACCTCAAACGAGTGCGGAAGCGGTGCAGGAGACGAGGAGCTTCAGTAGAACAACAGTGAACTGTGGTCAGATGAGATGTTGTCAGGCCAGATGTCAGTAAAAACAAATTTTCCTGTCCTGTCAGCTGTTATACTGTGCTTGTAGCGCATGCTCTTCAATTGCACGCACAAATACAGCAGCATGCTGTAGCGTGTATCATATCATATTAAAGCGCAAGTGAAACTACGCTACTACTGAAACTAACATGCGTGTCAGATCCGCGTCACTTTCAGCAGCGGCAGCTCTTAAAGTAATAGCAGCCAAATGACCTAATAACCCAGCTGCTGTGTCTTTGTTAATCAAAGAGCAAAAGAAATAAAAGAGGAAATCCATAACTTTTATAGCTTTAAGGATTCATCTATATTTAATTTTGAATTTAGTGTTTGATAACTTGATTCAATATATTACTGAGGGGCACAGGTAAATATGAGATTTATTAAAATGGGTTCATGTGAAGATTGTTTTAAGTTCACTTAATTTAGAAGCTGTTATTCTTAAAGTCTTATAAAATTGTAATTGAATTACAATTATACTGTAATGTAGTCAGTAGATAAATATTAGGGGGAAAAAATATTTTATAGAGAAATCAGTAGTATTGGTATAAAAAAGAATTTTTTTAATCCATTGACAGCACTAATATATAAATGAATAATGTTGTTTTTTCACCCTTTTTCATTCTCTTTCATCACGCTTCAGTCAGGGAACCAAAAGAGCCCAAAGACAAACGCAGGAGGTGAAAGATCAGCGACCAAAGTAGAAGTGCCTTCCATCATAGAACTGGACTTCAGCAGACTCCATTACGACACAATCGAGGCGCAGGCCAACGGGACCATTGTGGTGAGAGAAACTTATGCTGAAAAGATGATTTATAGTTGTATTTAATTATAAAAGTGGTTCAGCAGAGGCCTCAAACCCACTAGATTTTACATCAGTCTGAAGATCTTAATTCTCTTATCTGGTCACATTGAATTGGGCCACTCGGTTCCATCTTTTAGATCTGGCGGGATGATTTTCCAACACATGCTTCCAGCTCTTTCATTCAGCCAATCACGCAGTTCGATCTGTGTTGTTGTTTGTGTAATGAAGGACATCTGTTATCCCAGTATTTTAATTGGCCGTTCCTGCTACAAACCACAAAGCAACAGCTATCCGACATTGGGCTGCAGATGTGATTAAGAGACCAACGAAAATTAGTTTGCCAGAAAATTCCGAAAGTTAAAGTCGAAGCACTGCGGAGCGGCTGAAAGCCGTGTTTATTAGAACAACAACAACGGCTGTAACCTAAACTGGCCCTGACATGGAGTACAGCACAGCTTATCACTGTTTGTCCAGCAATGCTTCAAAAGCACATAACAGGGGCTTTTCTGCTCTCTTTTTACAAGCCGTTAAGCAATAGTTCTGCTCTCCTGGAGGGGGCCGCTCGTTTAGGATGTGTTTAATGAGTGTAGCCGGAGGGGATTTGATTAACAGGTCACTATCTCTGTTCCAAAACCCAGTGAGCTGCCTCTTTTAACCTTGTAAAGCCTGAAAAATGGTTTTAAAATTGTGAAATCAATCTTACAATCTCTAAAGAACCTTGATTTTTGATCTTATGCATTTTTTTTATAAATCTAATTGTATACATGTATATTAATAAATACTGTAGCATATTAAAAAATATATAAATCAAATATAATGTACATTATTGTGAAAAACAATCTCTTCAGTTTTTTTTTCTCTTTTCAGGATTAAATTTCTTTTTTTTTTTTTCTATTTTAATGCCAAAGTAAAAATAGTTTTAATGCAAAACAGTTTCAGTCCCAAAACAGGGTGAATAAATGTTGTGTGTATGTGTGTGTGTGTGTGTGTGTGTGTGTATATATACTTACTATATTATAAATACAATTGTATGCATGTATATTAAATATGTATTATAAATACTCTAATATATAGAATTTTTAAAATAAAGAAAAAAAAAATACACTATTGTGAATAATGATATAAAACCATGAAGAAAAAAATGGTGAACAAGATGAGTATTTTTTTATAATATATAGAATTTTTTAAAATAAAGAAACTATATATATTATATATATATATATTATATATATATATATATAGATATATATATATATATATATATAATTTTTTAATGCTTAAAATATCATTAAAATAGATTTAAATAATACAAGTATTCAATATTTATGTGTGTGGTTATTTTGCTTGATGGCAGGTCAATTGATTCATTATTCAATGCTTTTCAATACACAAGCAATTTTTTTGCAAATTTAAAATGATTACAATACACAATTATTTGTTTTCATCAGTTTGCACATTGATTTTCATCTAAATTTTATAATTAGAATTTTGTACACTAACAAATCACAATTCTTTTACATTTTTTTTTTTACTTCATTAATACCTGACACAAACTTTCAAGATTTAAAAGTCATATTTCAAGATATGATTATGATTGTAATCAAGAAAATGAGTACTATTTTGCAAGTCTCTTTTATAAATTGTATGCTATACAGTCATATTCATATTGCATAGATATTTATCACGCTTACTGTGGTATGTTTTGTTATTTCCTGTCTATGTAGACCGTTCCAAATCAGTCTCTTTTGAGGTTGGTTTCAGTAAGTATGCTGCCTTTGAAAAAACTGCCAATGTAGGCAGCATGAACGCTGATTTTTTGGATCAGAGAGGAAGTGTCAAGCGTTTGTTGTCTTTATCGGAATGAATCCCAGCAGGAACGTCCTCTGTTCTGGTTTGGGTTCATTGACCACTGTTTTATGTGACTGTGTTCTTTTCTGCTTTTCCATCTGTGGCAGAATGGCTCTTTTATATGTTCAATCTGTTAAATATCTGGTGGTGGACAGATTTTGTTGTCAGCAGTTTAAGAGACCGCCAACCCTTTGTTATCCCGTCCATGTTTGGCTTTCGTCTTAATGTGATGTTTTCGTTCTCTCTTTCTTTTATAGATCACAGATGAAGGCATCTCTGTACCACTGAAAGGTATTTACAACTAATAATCTATTTTTCTCTTTTCTTTTCTTTTAGGCAATAAATATTGGGGATTGAGAAATAAGGAGAGAGAAAGACAGCTGACCATTAAAGTGGACCATAAATCTATTATTTATTTTTCATATGAGTTGTTCTGTTATATCAGGGCTCAACAACAAAAACTAGCTGTATATTTAATTTTATTTAAAAACATATTTACATTTAAGTATATAAACATATTATTTAAAATAGCTTTTAAATGAATGTTAACTAATAAATGTAATAAATGAAAAAAAAATGGAAGAATCTAAAATAGTAATGTAAATAAAAAATAATTGTGTGGGTGGGTAAGTGTGACATTGTGATATATGTATGTGTGTATAAGATTTTAAAACCTATTTTTTAGAATTAAAGAAAAAAACAAGTTTAATTATAAATGTTAATAAAATTCAATAGCTTTAATAATATTTAATAATATATTTATATAAGTAACTAAAAATTATATTTTTAATTATGTAAATAAAAATGAAAATAAATATAAAAAATGCATCTAATAAATTAGTCTAAATATTATAGATGTAAATATAAAATAAATATATAATATTTAATAATATATATTAAATCTAATTATACAGTTAAAACTAATATTGTTAAAATAATTTTTTAATAAAAAAATTAGCATTTAAAAATGACACATGTAGATAAACATCCTATAATAACTTATTTTATAATAGATTTAATAATCATCAAATCATATATAAATAAAATAATATATTTTTGCATAATCTTAAAATATTAATTACATTTTAGTTTAATTAAAATATAAAATAATTTCATAAAAATATTTGAGTAATATATTTAATAATATATTTACATCTTATTATCTTAGTTTTTAAAGCCAGAATAATATTTAATGCAGGCATTATTTTAAAAAATGAAATGTAGTCAATTTGGTTTGCTTCTCTTTATGAAGTCTGTCAACAAGTTGCTGAATGTCAAGGCATAAACATACAGGAATTAGCTCTAGTGTGTGTGTGTGTGTGTGTGTGTGTGTGTGACCATTAAAGGATTAATTCATTCAGTCTGGTGCACATGCTGGGAAGAGCAGTGAAAAACTAGACTCATTTAAACAGGTGTTTTGTTTTATTTTGTACAACACGTACACGTTAGCAACAGGTAGAGCAATTTATTGTGATACTGATATAAAATCCAGGCACCCAATGAGCAAATCTGATCACTAATACAAAGTTTATGTATATAAACACCAATGTTTTGCTGTGGTGCTGCCCCGTGTGGCGAATAAGTGTAATTACATTGATCGGCTCATTGGATGGGTGTCCAGCAGACTGCAGAGTTCTTTGACCCTTCACCCTGTTTAGTCTCTCCTCAACTGTCTGTGACCCTCTGTCTCTCCTTCCTCGCTCTTAGTTTCACCGCTAAGACGGCTCAGATTAAGACTCTATTTATGTGTGTGAGACAGAGGAAGAGCAGAGAACTTGTTTGCGTGACTTCAGTCATCCCCGTATTACTGAATGTGTTCAATAGAGCACCTGTGTGTGTATAAGATGCTTATGAGGGTTTCAGAAAAGTGCTTCTCTGTTCTTAACTTTCTAGGGTCTTTATGCGTAAGCTACCCACTCGAGAGACATTAAACAAATCATTTGAACAAGGTCATCCTGTTTCAGGAGCCAAAGAGAGCTTTTGTGATAAATTTGTGGCTGTTAGTTACTAGCGTTGACGTATATGCTAGTGTGTGCCTAAAAGCTAATCAATGTCATTTGCTGTTTGAAATGCATTTTACTTGCGTAATGTAACATATTTCTGAGGGAAAGAGGATATTTGTCAGGGGAAAAAAAATGTGGTGGGACATTGTGTGATGGGATCGTGACTAATGTGGGCTAAATATCAGAACGTACCAATGCTAGTTCACATTGGTATTCATTCAAAGAGGCTATCCTGTTTCAAGAGCCAAAGAAAGCATTTTATAAAGTTTGTGGCTGTTAGCTATTAGCATTGACGCACGTACGCTAGTGTGTACCTAAAAGTTAGTCAAGCTAATGTCAGTTGCTGTTTGAAACCATTTTATGTGAGCAATGTGACATTCTTCTGAGGGAAAGAGGGACATTTGACAAGAAAAAAATAGGGTTGGACTTTTCTGGTGGCTGTTAGCTATTAGCATTGACATACATATGCTAGTGCACATCTTAAAGTTAGTCAAGTCGACGTCAGTTGCTGTTTTAAACCCATTTTATATGAATATTGTGACCTTTTTCTGAGGGAAAGAGGATATTTGGCAAGAATATATGTGGTTGGAGTTTTTAGTGGCTGTTAACTATTAGCATTGATGTACATATGCTAGCGTGCGCCTAAAAGTCAAGTCAACGTCAGTTGTTGTTTGAAATCCATTTAACTTGAGGAATAAGACGCATTTCTGAGGGAAAGAGGATATTTGACAAGAAAAATAATTTGGTGGGACATTACATTGTGACAAATGGGCACTAAATAGCAGAATGTACCAATGCTAGTTGGTAATTATTTGAATGAGACCATTCTGTTTCAAGAGCCAAAGATAGCATTTTATCAAGCTTTTGAGTCCAGATTATGTCATGTCTAGTTCGTTAAAACAGTGGTTAAGTAGCTACTTGGCTGTTGGTTAGCATTAACCATTAGCAATTAGCATGCACATTCTAAAGACCTAGGACACTAACTACAATATAATAATAGTTTATAAAATTGGTCTAATTAAAAAAGAATTCCACACCACAAAAAAAGGAAGTCCACACCACAACTTTAATGACACAGATACGCCATTGTTGGAATCGCTTTCAGATCTTTTTTTTTTTTTTTTTTCAGCTAATAAATGATAAAAACATTGACAACCATTCAGAATCCACCTGACTTTAAAGAATTTGAGAATTTGAAGCAGCAGATGACAAAAATTCAGCTTGCGATTCTAATTGTAGTTTGTCCATTGGTTAAATTTAACAGTAATATAGCTATCATATCATAGACGCGAATTTGCCTCTTTGGTTGGTATGGTTTGGGCGAATGACTCGAATTGAGCATCTGGCGAGATCCGCACGTTACGCGCGAATGGTGCTTTTTGTGTGTTTATTTTTTTGAATTTAATTATTTTATGAGGATTGAGTTGAAAAATTTTAACTTTGGCGTCAATTCGCGCTGCGTTAACCAATCAGGAGCCTGCTCAGGAGTAACTCATTCAACATGGAGGAACGACTGATATTGTCAGTGAGCAGTCACCCGGAGCTATATGACACAAGTTCATATTTCTATAGAGACAGGAATAAAAAGGACATAGATTTGGATAGTGTGATTGTGTTTTAAATTTTAATTTTTGTTTTGAGTAAATTTTTTTTTTATCGAGGTATTGTCTTCGTTTTTACAACTGTTTTCCCCGTAAAATAGCCTACAGCTACTTTTTGCTAACAAGATAATGTGTTTATTCAGAGGACGTGTGCAGAAAAAAGTGGAAAAGCCTCGAATGCTAGATCAACATCAGCCATCTTGCAAACAGATAACCGCCTAGCACTTGCCCCCCCCCACAAGAAGTGGATTTCTCCTCGGACGCGCGTCAATTTCGCTTCAAACTCTTGCTTTCTACACACGTCTGGTTCGCTCTAGATGCGCGAATGCATTCAAAATGATCAAGCACAAACTAGACGTGGTAGACGTGAATTTGACGCTCTATTCGCGTTTGGTGTGAACGCAACATTAGAAGAGGAGTTGTGAATGTGCAAGTCACATGATGATGACAACATTTTTAAGTAAATAGGCCAGTTTTGATTTTATGTCATCTTTTAGCTTTTTATGTTTTGCATGTGTTGTTGTTTTTTTTTTTTTTTTTTTTTTAGCAAATCATTGAATCATGTACTTAACAGTTTTGTTTTTACTTGGGATGTCAGTTTGGTTTGTTTGTTTGAACGACTCTTTGAAAAGAAACACATTAAGATTATGTTTTGGCAAAGCTTTGTCATGCTATATTTCAAATGTCTTTGACTAAAGTCAAATAATCCTGCTTGTTTCTTGTATTTGTAGGTGCTGATGGGGAGGGTGAGGTAGCTGTTAGCGTGTCATGCACTCAGCTGCTCTTGTACGGCGTGTGGGACGGCGGACTGGCCCGTGACGGCAGTTTGTTATCAAGCACGGAGGAGCCTGCACCTTCTCTCCTCTTCCTCATGGTGTCAGATGCTCAAGCCAGGCTACTCCAGAAAGAGCTGTCTGTGCTTCACACCGTACACACTTCAGGTGAGGCCTGCACTGGAGCATTCTGGATAGGGATCCATTTGAGCTGAAAGTTATGCTTTTCTGGATGGAAATCAAAGTTATTTTTGTCATCTTGTGTAATGAAGAAACACATTTCACAAATGACAATTAATACAGGCCATAATATAGACCATCAAGAATGTTACTGCATTTTTGTAGAGCACGAGGCACTGTTATAAATTATAATGCAGAACCTGCTCTGAATTCTGAATGGATGAAGCACATCTGTAAAGTGAATACAAATAAAATATTTGACAAATATATTTTGCAATGCATATATATATATATATATATATATAATTATATATATATATATATATATATTATATATATATATAATTTAATTTAATTTAATTTGATTCATTATATATATAATATTATTTTTAAACATATATATATATATATATATATATATATATATATATATATATATATATATAATTTAATTTGATTTGATTCATTGTTGTTTTTAAATATTATTTTTAAACATTATATATATATAATTTAATTTGATTCATTGTTGTTTTTAAATATTATTATATTATTATTATATTATAATATTATTTTATTAATCAAAAGATTTTACATTTCAAATCAAAATCACAATATTTATCAGAAAAATTGCAGGTCCATCCCCACCCTACTGTAAACAGCTTGATTAGTGTGCTGTAATACTCTGCAGAAAAAAGAAAAGGTTTATTCTTTATTCCAATAAATAACAATTTAAAATACATTTAAAAATTGTAATAATAACATAGAACAATGGTCCAAAATCCTGCTTCTCATAACTTTATAGTAAACATTTAACCATATTTGCTCATTGGCTGTGATTATCACCTCACACTTAGTTTGTACAGACAAATTTATCAAGCTCCGCTTT
The DNA here is from genome assembly GCF_018340385.1 of Cyprinus carpio. NCBI lineage: Eukaryota > Metazoa > Chordata > Actinopteri > Cypriniformes > Cyprinidae > Cyprinus > Cyprinus carpio. The sequence continues at coordinate 28,989,072 of NC_056618.1, forward strand.
AACACACACACACACACACACACACACACCCTTGATCTCTCTAATGAGAATGCTGCTGGCATGGTGAACCAGTCTTAATGGCACCATGCGGTTATCGCAGCAGTCGGAGCTCATGTGACGAGCCGTCAACCATTAAGTATTAAGGCATTCCCTGCAGTGTGTGTGGACCGCAAACAGGTGTGTGTGTGACTGAAGCGGCCGTCATTAAAAGATTAATTCGTTCAGCCTGGTGTTCATGTGCTTGGCATTCTAGCAAGGAAGAAAGCGTTTTTTTTTTTTTTTTTTTTTATTTTTTTTTTTAATTTTGGCCAACCAGTGAGCATTTCTGGATGGATCTTCAAGCATCTGAGCCGAGTTAAATGCCTCAGATAAACAAATAAAACAAACTAAATTAATAAAAAGAAATGAAGAATGTGGTTTCTATTTTTCTATTCTGTTTCCAGGACAGGCCTGTCCGTTCGTCCTGCTGGTGTTGACTGGCCAGTTGGAGGATCTTCAGGAAGCTCTGTTGGCGTCTCTCATGGACGTGATTGGCCTGCGACACGGTCAGAGTGATTTGAGTAACCCTCTGTCCTGGTCAGACGGACTGAATCAGCTTCATTGCTACCCACGGGGTGAACATCTCCTGTCCCTGCTGGGACAAAACGTGAAGGACTCTGGACAGGACACGGCAAAGGTCAGTTCATCTGTCTATCCATCCATCCATCTATTGATTCATGCATTCCTTTGTCGGTCGTCCATCTAATCTGCTCCATCCACCCACTGATTTCACTGTTCGTCCATCTATTTAATCTTTTGTATATCATTCATGTTTCCATCCTTTTGTCTTTCCATACATCCATCCATCCATTCTTATGTCTCTCTGCATGACCTTCCATTCTTCAGGTTCTTTCATTCTTTCATCTATTTTTATGGTGTGTTCACACCAAACGCAAATGTCATTATTCGCGCGAATAGATTACATTTAAAGTCAATGCAAAGACGCGAATAGAGGCAAATTCGTGTGTGGCAACGCGAATGACAAGAAGTGTGTGTCGTGTTTGCTGCAAACGCGCTATATTCGCCTCAATCACATCTTCCGCATAAGTTCAACATTTTTAAATGGCGCAGAAAATTTGCATGATCTCACTGGAGGCAGCTGTCATCCAAGTCCAGTTCTTGGAGAAAGACGGTGAATTCACCAAGTTGTGTGCACCTCTGGATGGTGCTCTGAACCCAGACATGTCAGCGTTTGGCTTTACGGCATATTTGGAACTTCCAAAACAGGTACAAAGCAGCAATCATAGTTATCTCCACCATGGCTGATTGCGCTATGTTTTTATTTGTGCGAGTAACATCCCACGAGTAATCTAGAGTGACGTGATGTGCATATTACTTTGTGTTTAGTAGGAACACACCATTAAGTAAATTTCATTTTCTTTCATTCCTTTGTCCATCATCTGTTCTTTAGTCCATCCAGGCATTCATTGATTCATTCATTTATTCATCCTTCCATCCATCAATTTTTGTCTGTCTGTCCATTGATAGCATTGTCCACCTACCTATTCCTTTGTCTGTCCTTCCATCTTTCCATCTATTTCCATCAATTTATCTTACTCCATCTGTTTGTCTTTTCATCCATTCATTCTTTTGTCCATACATCCACCTAATCTAATTCAGTCCTGTCCTGTTTCATCCTATCATTATTTCATTAATTCTTCCATCCAGTTTCTTTGTCTATCTTTTGTTTATCTATCAGTCCATCCATCTACTCATTTTTCTGTCCATCCTTCAGTTTCTTTAATCCGTTCGTCTGTTATTTTTTTTATTTTCTTTTATCTTTATTGCATTATTTTGTCTTTTGATTCATTCAGTCATTTATCCATACATCGATTATTCCTTTGTCCATCCATCCAGTTTTTTTCCATCCATTCTTTGTCTGTTCATACATCGATTTCATTGTCCATCTACCTATTCCTTTGTCCATCATTCTCTCTTTGTCTGTCCACCATTAATTTTTTTGTCCATCCATCCACCTTTTCTTTTGTCCACCTGTCAGTCCATCCATCCATTCCTTTGTCTCTCTATTCATCTGTCCTTCAGTACATCCTTAATTTTTTCATCCTTTCATTCATTCTTCAGTCTCTTATCATTCATCCATCCATCCTTCCATTTATTAATTAATTCATTCATCCATCCAGTTTCTTTGTCTTTTTCGTTTATCCATCATTCCATCTATCTTTTCATTTTGTTGTCCATCCTTCAGGTTTCTTAACATCCATTTAATCTTTAATCATTTTTTTGTTCATTGATTCTGTCATTCATCCATACATCATTCATTCATTTGTCCATCTGTCCATCATTCATTTATCCTTAATTCCTTTGTTCGTCCATCCATCCATCCATGCATCCATCCATCAATGAATTCACCCATCCATCTAGATTGTGTCAATCCATTTTTGTTTATCCTTGAGTCCACCCATCTCTTCCTTTTTTTCTGTACTTTCTTTCATCCTTCCATCTATTTTTTTTTGTTTCTTAAATCTTTAATCCATTTTGTCCATTAAATTATTAATTCAGGCACTTAAGCATACATTGTTCATTCATTTGGCCATCCATCCATCCTTAATTTCTTATCTTTCCCTTAATTTTTCCATCCATCCATTACCATCCGTCATTCCTTTATCCATCCATCCATCCATCCATCTTTCCTTCATTTTTTTGTCTATCTGTCTATTAATCTGTCGACCTGTCATTCCTTTTGTCTATCTGGACATTCATTTGTCCTTCTATACATCCAGCCATTCATTTGCCCCTCTCCATTGTTTCCTCATACAGTGTTCAATGGCTTGGCCAGATATTGGCAGAAATCTGAGTGCAGGCGTGATAGAGGCATCGGTGGAATTATACAGCCCAATATAAGAGCAGGAGTGAGGTTAGCCATGGTCCATGGAGGCTGTGCTGGTGTGTAGATATGGAACAGAGAAGGAAACTTGGCTGCCTTCACGGATAGTAGCTGAGCGGTTCCCTCTCTCTCGGGTTCTGTGGAAGTGGCCATTGTGTCACTCTCTCCAGAGGCTTTATGATGTGGATGGGGGCTCATAGCAGCTGCACTTTGGGGGTCCTACAACTTTAGTACATTTAGGGCCTTTTTTGGGGCAACATCTGCGTGTGGGCGTCAGGACTCTTGGGGCGTGACACGTTTCTTTATTTTCGGTTTCAATGGTGCCAGCTGGCAGCAATGGAAGTAGGCCACCTCAGACGCGTTCTCCTTTCTTTCTTTTCTTGCATTTTACGAGCTGGCTCAGCGCTCAACAGAGATGGAGCCCAGTTAGTCGCCCTAAACAGGCAGCACATGGCGTCGCTATTCTCACTTTTCATTTTCCTTCTTCTGAACCCATATCGCCCTCAAGTCTACTGGCACTTTGAGTCCATCATGTTTGCTCTCTCTACATTTTCCAAACCTATATTTACAAACCTCTTTTGAACAAAATCAAATGTAATTTGCGCGCTCGAATGAAAACCGAGGATCCAAACCTGTTGACTTTCTCGTAGCCAATGAGAAGGTCAGTAGGTTCGGATACTCCAACCACAGGCAGTTGGAGTATCTCCAGCTGTTTCAATTCCGATCTGACCTGGTTCACTCTTCCCCAGCAGGAGAACACAAGTGGGATCAGCAGCTGGCTAAGAGAGCCAACAGTCAGAAGACCCCTCCGGAGCAACAGCCGGCAACTGAGCTCACCACGCAGGTACTGGATTTGATGTTTCCAAGAGGCCTTAAATATGATTACACCTAAAATATGAAGAGAGCTATATATTTTCATGCATACAGGTTCATTGAAAATGTTAAAAAATTATAAAATATGATATACAGGGTTTCTATGCGGTTTGGAAAAGTATGGAATTTGATTTAATTAATTTCCAGGTCTGGAAAAGTATAGAAAAAGGAAAGCAGAGTATTGGAAAATATTTGCATTTCCAGACGTTTGCCCCATTTAGTTTTTTTATAATAGAAAATTAAGAATTTAAAGGGGTGGTTGACTGTTTTTTTCTAGGCTTGATTGTGTTTATTGGGTGCAGTCTAACATGTGTTCATGCTTAGTTTTTTAAAAAACACGTTATTTTTCACATAATTTACCTTTATTCCACACCGCTCTGTCCCTTCTCTCACAAATGCCTCGATTATTTCCTGTTTTTATGCCCCTACCTCAGAAATATACAATGGGATGAGATTGGTCAGCTGGCTCAGTGTGTTGTGATTCGCTAAACCGCCGAGTGTGCGTCTGAACTTCCCGCCCCTCATTTTATTGTAAACAATGGTGTCGTCTATATTGCTTATCAGTTTGAGCCCGATTGAGACGCAGAGGATATTAGTAAAGAGGATCACGCAGAACCTGTGCAAGCATGGCTCTTAATGGAATGTTTGTTTGTTGTTGTCCCATACTTTTAGATACGCTGTTGTTCGTAAATGCTACTGCTTCTGTTAGCTTTTAATATATGATTTTATTCTGATTAAAGCTTTAATACAGCAGAGCAACCGCACGCGCGTCCATATATAACGCTTCTCATTGCTATGTGAAAATAAGTGTATAATTGAAACAGTTTGTTGGAGCTGATCTGATGATCTGAATGAGAGCGAGACAGAGAGAGACAGAGAGATGCAGAGCGACACAGGGAACAGTATTAAGAGCCGCTGCTTTAGAAAATCGATTTTGAAACTTGTGAATCGAATTAGAATCGTTAGAAGATAGAATCAAGATTTATATATGAATAGATTTTTACGTGCACCCCTAGTTTTCTCTTACTCTTCTCTAAAGCAGCACAGCATGGCCTCGCCCCCTTTGTTACATGTTCCCGGGAGTGGGGTTTATCTGGGTCTGTGACGTATCGGACCCGGGAAGTAACTCGTTGTAGTCCCTTACCAACCATTTTTGTAGGCATTAAACTGCCAGAATTTTAAAAGACGATATCTCTGCTTGCATTGAACTTTGCAGATATTGTTTATGCTGAAACTGCAACATTGCACAGTAACTATTGTTAAAAAAGTGGAATCGCAATCAACCACCCCTTTAATGAAAAAAAGTTTATCATACAAGAAGTTTTTTTCATGGCAACTGTTTAGAGATTCATTAGTGATTGTCAAACACAACTGAATGAATTCAAGGTGCACTTTTTAATTATGCAAAATGTTTTGCGTTTTGGATTTTTCTCACGATATTCTTAGCACCATATGACATAGCCTCGAGGACCTTTGCAAAAATGAAAAAATATACAGACTATTATGTGTGCGCGAGCAACCATTAAACTTATCATATAGGACAATGCACAATTAGCCACCTATTGTGACGTCAGCTCATTTAATGAGTGGTGTCTTGGCTAGTGGTCGAGCGATATATCGCCAAGGCTGATATATTGGCCGATATCTGGCATTTTTCAAATATCGGCATCAGCCGATAAGTTTTCTGCTTGGCCGATGTGTTTGAGGTGGTTATTTTGATGGTGCGGAGAAAGGCAGCACCTGAGCGCACATAGCTTACATTCTCCCATTTGTTCGCTATCATTGTTAACAGTTCTGTCTAATACAGATAGCAGTCTCTCTAATAATCAGATAGAATGGTTAAACAAGGGAATTAATGTATACAAAAAGTATTATAACGATTGCTTTTATATTATTAGTAATAGAAAGGCACACATTATAATACTGTATCGTTTGCTGTCAGCATTAAGCAAATACGCATTTATATAATTTAAACAAATCTTTGAATGGCTAAAACCTTGCAAACTTAGTTGAATCCAGCTGTGAGATCTTGTGAAGTGTGCATTTTTATCCAGCATGATTGCTTGTTCTCTGTGTGAGGTCGGTCCATGTTACCTTGGCTTTATTTGAAAAATATTATTCCCAATGCACAAATTTATTCCCAATTTACAAAAAAAAAAAAAAGTGGGTAAGTCGTGGCCTAATGGTTTGACTCCTAACCCCAAGGTTGTGGGTTCGAGTCTTGGGCCGGCAATACCACGATTGAGGTGCCCTTGAGCAAGGCACCGAACCCCCAACTGCTCCCCGGGAGCCGCAGCGTAAATGGCTGCCCTGTGATATTGTTGTGTGTTTAAGGTTTGTGTGTGTTTGTTTTATGATGTGTTTGTGATTTTTGGATGGGTTAAATGCAGAGCACGAATTCTGAGTATGGGTCACCATACTTGGCTGTATGTCACGTTACTTCCACTTCCAAACTTCAAAGAATATGGAGTGCCCTGTTGGTTACAGTGTTTACTTCCTTTTCAATTATATTTTTATTAAATATTTATTTATTTGTGAAAAACACTTTGTCATCTAAAGTATAAGTATGGTTATTTTACACATTTTTTTTAATTGTCAAATTAAATCATTGTCAAATGATTTAAAATTTCTTAAATATTAATAAAAGTTATTATTTATATATATATATATATATATATATATATATATATATATATATATATATATATATATATATATATACACACATATATATATATATATACACATTTAGTCATTTAGCAGACGCTTTTACCCAAAGCGACTTACAAATGAGGACAATGGAAGCAATCAAAATCAACAAAAGAGCAATGATATACAAGTGCTATAGCAAATCTCAGTTAGCTTAAACACAGTGCACGTAGCAAGGGCTTTTAAATAATATAATAAATAAAAAGAAAACAGAATATAAAAAGAATAGAGCAAGCTAATGTTAGAGGTCTTTTTTTTTTTTTTTTTGCTTTTGTTAATTGTATAATAAATGAAAAGAAAACAGATAGAATACAAAAAGATTAGAAAACTAGTTAGATTTTTTTTTTTTTTTTTTTTTTAAGAATAGAATTAGAATAGTGAGTGCTAAAGTTGGAGGGTCAAATAAAGATGGAAGAGATGTGTTTCTAGCCGATTCTTGAAGATGACTAAGGACTCAGCTGCTCGGATTGAGTTGGGCAGGTCATTCCACCAGGAGGGAACATTTAATTTAAAAGTCCGTAAAAGTGACTTTGTGCTTCTTTGGGATGGCACAATCAAGCGACGTTCACTTGCAGAATGCAAGCTTCAAGAGGGCACATAAGTCTGAAGTAATGAATTTAGGTAAAGGGATGCAGAGCCAGTGGTGGTTTTGTAGGCAAACATCAATGCCTTGAATTTTTATGCGAGCAGCTATTGGTAGCCAGTGCAAATTGATAAACAGAGGTGTGACGTTTATTCTTTTCAGCTCATTAAAAATTAATCTTGCTGCCGCGTTCTGGATTAATTGTAAAGGTTTGATGGAACTGGCTGGAAGACCTGCCAAGAGAGCATTGCAGGTTGCAATGTGGTCTGAGAAAGTTAGCTGATCATCAATCATAACTCCAAGGTTTCTGGCTGTTTTTGAAGGAGTTATGGTTGATGTGCCTAATTGGATGGTGAAATTGTGATGAAACGATGGGTTTGTTGGAACCACAAGCAGTTCTGTCTTGGCAAGATTGAGTTGAAGGTGATGGTCCTTCATTCAGCAAGAAATGTCTGTTAGACAAGCTGAGATATGAGCAGCTACCGTCGGATCATCAGGATGGTATGAGAGGTAGAGTTGAGTGTCATCAGCATAGCAGTGGTATGAAAAGCCATGTTTCTGAATGATAGAACCTAATGATGCCATGTAGACAGAGAAGAGAAGTGGTCCAAGAATTGAGCCCTGAGGCATCCCAGTAGTTAGATGTTGCGACTTTGACAACTCACCTCTTCAAAGATACTTTGAAGGACCTCTCTGTCATGGCCATGAGATTTAGCTTTGAATGACTAATAATAGAAGTAATGAAATCGGCTTTGTTTACAGCAGACTGGCAATTCCAGAGACCAATAGAAAAAGAAAGTAGTGTATTAGCAAACATAGGCAAAGTGTGCGGGTTGTTAGGATTGTGCTGCCTACAGTGTGTGATGCGTGGTTTGCGAGTGGTAGTGATAGTAGGGATCTGGAAACACATAATGAGAATTGGTTATAAAAACTAAAGTAGGAGTGAAACAAGTATTAGGAAAAATGATTAATCAAAACAATACTTATATCCCTTGCTGGGGTCCCTGCCTGGTGGGGTCACACGGTAGAGTCGATGGTCTTTACACTCTTCGGTCTTCACACGAGGAGGGCTTAACAGGAGGGCTGCCGCGACCACTGCTGCGGTATACTAACCTTTTTTTATACGCATCAGACAAAAATTCAGCTGAACACACCTTACTGTTTATCACAACAAAGGTCTAAGCAAGCACATGACACTGACAAGGTATGCGATAAGAGTACGAGACCAAACGCAGCATGTCTCAACACAGTAAACAAACAAGCATTTCCTAGCAACGACAACTGCGCTAAACACTAATGAGAGAAGAAATACACTTACGATCTGCTTTTAACTTCCGCTGATTTAACTGCTTCTCTCAAAGAGTATTTCTTTACACTGTCTTTTGCTAACGCTTGAACACACTTTGCTGTTTATCACAACAAAGGTATATATATATATATATATATATATACATATATATATATATATATATATATATATATATATATATATATATACATATATATATATATATATATATATATATATATATATATATATATATATATATATATATATATATATATCGGCTATTGGCCACCCTGCTTTTCAAGATATCGGCATTGGCTGTCAAAAAAACAATATCGGTCGACCACTAGTCCTGGCTGCCATAGAATATGCGTTAAAGAGACCTAAGGCCTTGAAATATGACATACTGCCCTAAGCCACATTTTGAACACTTTTTTTTTTTTTTTTTTTTTTTTTTTACAATACCAGTCTTTTTTTATAGACCCTTAAATTTGGCAAATAGGACAATGCATATAGCTGTATTATGCCATCAGCCCATTTTGTGTCATGGTTTCTCTGCTGCTGCAGAGGATGTGCTAAATTGGACATTGGGCCTTGATATTAGAGGTGCCATAAGGAACGCCAAATTTTGAGCAAGTAGGCAAGTCTCTATTAATTCATGTCTCAGTTTATTCATGTGCATCCATGCTCTCACTTTATTCATAGTAAGATGGCAGTGATGCACAAAGGAAATAGGTTATATAAAACTAGAAATTGTAATGCGTAACCATGCGAAAAATTCCCATGTACATGCAAATAGTTTCTCGAGACCACAAAAAAAGTTTCTGTTTGTCAAATGGATTTTTCCATTTGCTTTTCTATTAATGCAGAAAATAAGCTGTGTGACTGACAAACGTTTGTGATTCTTACATGTTGTTCATCATGATAATTTTCACAAAATAACATAACTTTTATACATTTTTGAAGCCTAAATGCTAGTGAGTAAATGACTTCAGCATGACCTGTTCAAGGTTTAGTTCATCCAGAATTGAAAATTCTGTCATTAATTACTCAACCTTATGTCATTCCAAACCTGGAAGACCTTAGTTCATCTTCGGAACACAAATTTTGATATTTTTTTATGAAATTCAAGAGCTTTCTGACGCTTCATAGATAGCAACGCAAATGAAGCATTCAAGGCCCAGAAAAGTAGTAAGGAGATTATTAAAATAGTCCATGTGATGTAAGTGGTTCAAGCTATAAGCTGTGAAGCTGTAAGAATACTTCTTGTGCGCAAAGAAAATAATGCATTGTGTACTCCGGTGAATGCGTGTCATAGACTGAAACAGAAGAGAAGAAACTGTAGAGTAGTCTTTATTGTTGTTTTTGTCACATAGACTATTTTAATGATGCCCTTACTATCTTTCTGGGCCTTGCAAGTGCTAGTTGCATTGCTGTCTATGGAGGGTCAAAAAGTTCTCGGATTTCATCAAAAATATCTTAATTTGTGTTCTGAAGATGAATGAAGGTCATACAGGGTTGAAACAACATGAGGGTGAGTAATTAATGACAGAATTTAAATTTTTGGGTGAACTATCCATCAGGATGATGGAATCAGAAGTGCTAAAATGTCATCCCTTTTTTCTGACATTTTTGTGGACCCCTTAATGCCCCTTATATAATAAATGTAAGGATTTAAATAAATCAAATAACAGATACAACTTATACATATTCATATATATTCATTGCACCATTGA